>NC_032023.1:4259087-4268482 GCF_001865875.1 Lupinus angustifolius | reverse complement strand
TATTGGTTTTAGATTTTCAAAAATGTCTACTATATCATTGCACTCCATTCTTGAAATCTCCAAACTGGTTGGAGCCAATTATGATGATTGGTACCGTAACCTGAGAATAGTTCTCATGCATGAAAAACTCCTTAACACCATTGATGGACCCACTATTGCTGCTCCATCGGACCCGTACAATGCTGAAGCAACCAAAGTGTATGAGAAATACAAGGAAGATTGTTTGAATGCTAAATGCATTATCTTGGCATCTATGAGTTCTGAACTTCAGAGACAACACCAGGATATGGATCCAACTGTTATCATTGAGCATCTTAAGAAGATGTACGGTGGTCAAAGCAGGACTGCGAGGTACCAGTTATCCAAAAGATTGTTTAGGTCCTCAATGCCTGCAAAGGATCAAGTTGGACCTCATGTATTGAAGATGATTGATCTTATTGAACAACTTGAGAAGTTAGAATGCAAAATTGGGAAAGAACTTTCTCAAGATTTGATTCTTCAATCACTTCCTGATTCATTTTCACAATTTATTGTTAATTTCAATATGAATAAAATGAATTGTGATCTGCATGAGATGCTTAATATGTTGATTGATTATCAAAATCGTTGTTTGAATGTTAAATGCATTATCTTGGCAGCTATGAGTTCTGAACTTCAGATGCAACACCAGGATATGGATCCAACTACTATCATTGAGCATCTTAAGAATATGTACGGTGGTCAAGCAGGTCTGCGAGGTACCAGTTATCCAAAAGATTGTTTAGGTCCTCAATGCCTGCAAAGGATCAAATTGGACCTCATGTATTGAAGATGATTGATCTTATTGAACAACTTGAGAAGTTAGAATGCAAAATTGGGATACATGAGTCTTCTTGCAAGAATCCAAAAGGGAAGTCCCTATGGAGGATGTTGTGGTTTGCAGTTCTGTGGTCAATATGGAATATGAGAAATGATATTATCTTTGGGAACAAGGAGGTGAGTTACACCCAAGTTATGGATATGATACAAATTAGGACTTGGTCTTGGTTCCTCTCTTATGTGGCACCAACTTCCTTAGTTTTTGAAAATTGGTGTGTTGATCCTTGGTATTGTATTAATATGTCTTGTAACAATATTCGTCATTGACTCTTTTGTTTTGGGTAGGCACCCCTTGTGCTTCTTTAATACAATTTTGCTTATTAAAAAAAAGAATGCAAAATTGGGAAAGAGCTTTCTTAAGATTTGATTCTTCAATCACTTCCTGATTCATTTTCACAATTTATTGTTAATTTCAATATGAATAAAATGAAATTGTGATTTGCATGAGATGTTTAATATGTTGATTGATTATCAAAATCAAATTGCCTCTGAACATAAAACTGGAACTATCATGGTGGTCGGTAACTCCTCTAAAAGGAAGGGCAAGAAAAATTTCAAACCAAAGAAGAAGCTTACTCCTAGGGGTGGTATGACCAAACCTTACAAGAGAGGTAGAACTGACCAAAGCAATATTGAATGTTTCTTCTGCAAGGAGAAAGGTCATTGGAAAAGAAACTGCAAGAAGTATCTTGATTCTCTGAAACATGAGAAGCAAGGTGAGACTTTAATGAAAAATGTTTTCATGTTTTCTTTATCTGTAACTGATTCTTCAATATGAGTATTAGATATTGGCAGTAGTTTTAACATCTGCAATACGTTGCAGGGACTACAAACCATTAGATGGTTGAAGAAATGAGAAGTTAGTCTCCAAGTTGGGAATGGAGAAACTGTTGTTGCTTTAGCTGTAGGATCAGTTTCTTTAAAAATGCAAACTGGAAAAGTTCTAGTATTAGATTGTTGTTATTATGTTCCAAAATTTGTTTCAAATAGAATTTCAATTTCAATGTTGGACAAATGAGGATTTCGTATTATTTTAAATAATAACATTTGCTCTATTTATCATAATGATGATTTATATGCGAATGGGTATCTCCAACATGACATTTATTATCAAATGTGAACTTCTTTCCAGTTATGCATGTTTCTAAGAGGAAAAGAGATAGTATATTGAATAAAACATATCTTTGGCACTGTAGGCTTGGTCATATTGGAGAGAAAAGAATTAACAAGTTACACAAGGAAGGTTACCTTGATCAGTATGATTATGAATCATATACAACTTGTGAATCTTGTCTTAAAGGAAAAATGACTAAATCTCCATTTTTGGGAAATGGAGAGAGAGCTTATGAATTACTAGGACTAATACATACAGATGTATGTGGGCCTATGAAAATTCAAGCCAAAAGAGGATATTCTTATTTTATTACTTTCACTGATGATATGTCTAGATATGGTTTCATATATCTCATGAGACATAAATCTGAATAATTTGAAATTTTCAAAAGATTTCATGTTGAGGTAGAAAAACAAACTGGTAAGAATATCAAAGTGATTAGATCAGATAGAGGAGGAGAATACCTAAATGGTGATTTTCTTGATTATCTAAAAGAGAATGGGATTATTTCTCAATGGACACCTCCAGGAATACCCCAACATAATGGTGTGTTAGAAAGAATAAATAGAACCTTATTGGATATGACAAGGTCCATGATGGGGTTCACAGATCTTCCGATAAATTTATGGGGATATGTGTTAGAATCAGCTGCATATTTGCTAAATAGAGTTCCCTAAAAAAACAATCTCTACAACACCATATGAGATATGGAAAGGACGAAAACCAAAGTTAGCACTAGCATAGGGTAGGAGAGGTTGGGACCCAAAATCAATTGAAATGTGAAGATGAGAGACTAATTATGTGACTCATATTTAGTATTGTGATGTGACTAAAAAGAAAAATCCGAAGTTTCCAACCCAAAATGACACAATTTTGAAATAGTTTACATAAAATAAGTACCCATGTGTACTCAAGAATAGTGGTACGCAGTACATACCCATTACGGGTATGTCACCTTCTTTGAAGTAGCCATGCAACATAGGTTGATAGTTATTCAAAAGTTGTATTATCATATTCACATGATGCATTTGAGTTGTTGAAGATGTGGCCCTTTTCAGTGTCATACAATTTTATTTATATGATAGTCATACAATTTTATTTATATGATAGTCATACAAATTAACAATTCCCCAAGTTCAAGATGAAATTTTTTCTTCACCAATTGAGATTGCTAGGGCATTTATGGATTATCATGCATCAGAAGGAGGCCCCAGTTCTAAGAGTATTATACCAACAATTGGAAGAAATGTGTTAGACGGTGATGAAGCTGCAATAAAACCCTATGATACATCACCATCCATGAGGTCATCAACATGTTGGTCAGGTTCTATGGTGTGAGATGCCTATGTAACACCACAAAGCCAAAGAAGTGGTTATGAACATCATAACTTCCCCCGGACTCCTTATCCAAGAACTTTATTATCAAAGTCCAAGACTAGGGTATATTTTGTTTAAGTATTTTTGTCTTTTACATTAATTCTTCATGTTGTTTCCACAGTTGTTAACATTTGTACATTTCCTTTTTCACCACTTGACTCATAAGCAAGGTGATTACAACCACATTTCATCTACCCCTCCGTCAATCATAGGCTACTCGGTATCTACAGGTATCTTTTAGTTTTCTAGTCATTTCATTGTATTTGATTCATAATTTATTAATTCTTTTAACAATTATAAATCACTCAAAGATGTGACTTTCTTTTTTATTGGTGATGATGTAGTATTTTGTTCCATTCTTGGGTGAAGCCTAGACCCACTTTGTGGGCCTGGCGGAGGCCCCACTGGTGAGTCAGCTAGATGATCCCTAATATGGCCTGGGGAGGGGTGAAAGATAGAAAGGAAATTTGGTTGGAGAGCATTGACGGGTACATATATGTCCCATAAATTATGTCACTGCATGTATCATCAATTGTAATTGGTCATAAAAATAATTAATGATTAATTTTTTAACTTAAAAATATTTTTTAACCAATCATAGACACGTTGTATATGCAGATGTACTTCCAGGATTGAAAGGGATCAAACCGTGAACCTCTCATTGCATGCCCCCAACTCTTACCTGCTAAGCTACCAACATGGGACATTCTTTTTGTTGATGATAGTTTAGATTATTAACAAGTTGAACTTTTCTTGTCCCATGTATTTCGTCCTTTTCCTTTCGTATTTTTCTACTCGCACTTTTAAAACCTTTAGATGTTATCGATATGAATAATGTTCTTCCTACACCTACTTTGAGGGTTTACAAAGGTGCAGGGAAGAGAGGAATAGGAAAAGAAGAGAGACATAGTGATCGATGTGATTTGGAAAGAATAGAGAGATAGAGAGTAAGATAGCTTGTAAAATTTGAGGTAGGCAAATATTTGTAGAAATATAAGGGTTGTATACATATAATGTGTAAACATGCATAAATTCAAATGTTGTTTTTGATCACACATATTTTAGCATCTTTCCTTAACTTACTATCGAACTTTTGATTTTAGATGCCCAAAAATCTAAACATAAACCCTTAATTATGACGTTTATAATTTTCTTGGACAAATAAACATAATGCATTCCTATTAG
The DNA here is from genome assembly GCF_001865875.1 of Lupinus angustifolius. NCBI lineage: Eukaryota > Viridiplantae > Streptophyta > Magnoliopsida > Fabales > Fabaceae > Lupinus > Lupinus angustifolius. Next base: position 4,263,948 of record NC_032023.1, on the reverse strand, counting down.
GGACCTTAATGTGTGTAAAGGCCTTGATTTCTTTCTTAAGTACTTGGTTTTGCCTATTATTAGGGATCTAGGTTAAGCCCAAGGTCTCATTTCAGATTTAGTAGTACCGTACAAAGTTAGTTAGAATTGTTAGCATACTTGCAGTAAAAGTTAGCAATGTCTGCACACTTACAATACAATTGTACTGTCATGCATTACAGTCTTATGCACTTGTATAAACTATGCATAGTTATTCCTCTTTGTAATGATTACTAATACAATTCAACAAAAAAAAACAGTTATCAGGTTTCCCTTATCTCTCTCTCTCCTTTCTCTTCTCTGTTTACATGGTATTACGCTGCAACACCACTTCAAGTGTTTCCAGCACCACTCACTCTTCTGCTTCCACAAATGAAGTTGACAGAAAATTAGATCTCAACTATGTTCCACTGCTCATGGTTCTAACTTAGTTTCTGAGAACTTCATGCTTACCAAATCCTTAGTTTTTAATTTTTTGATTTCCATTGGGAGTTTAATCACTCCAACAAAACATATTGATTATACTCTCGATGGCTTAAATGAGAAGCTTCAGCCCATGATAACCTCTTGATCAAACCTGTGGCCAAACCTATCATTAAACGAGGATTATAATGAGATTTTTTTCCGTTGGATTCTGTTGATCATAGCCATAAGTGAATAACCTTCAAGTGGCCCGTTGAGCAATTTTGGACACTCTTAATGGATTTTCAGCCCTTGATAACTTGTAGGTGACTTAAATGAGAGAAGTATGTAACTATGGTTAATATTGTAAACTGGAACTCTCATATTTCTTATATTTCAACTGTGTGTTTTTCCTTTAATAGCCTTTTTAGGTTTCAAATTTTATATTTTTAACCTGGTTTGCTACTTTTAAGTTTTTTTTATTTGAGTGGTAAATGGTTTCTAACCTAATTAAAATATTCACAGGATAAATCTAAAGTCGATGCATCAGAAAATATATATGAATCTGTTGGACCTATTCGTCGAAATAGGCTTAGGGTTGCTGCACAGTCTTCTTCAAGAAGACCTCCTTATTCATCTCTACATGGATGGCTCTTCAAAGTCTGGTCTTGATGGAAATATCTCTGTTCTAACAAATGAAGGTCAAGGGAAGTTCCATTTTGGTATTCCACCTAAGGAGAGTGCTGACAAATTTGTTGATGTTACAAAAGAAGGAACTTTTGCATCTCACATGAACCTTCACAGAAGCATCCCAGGACTTGATAATGATGCAATGACCGCGCAAAATTTCAGTGGTTCTCATTTTTTTCTACAAAGTCTACTGAACAGGTATAAAAGCCATTATCAAAGTTCAGTTCTTATTCGAATTGGACAAAACTTGAATTTTTATAGGCAGTGCTATTTTAAAGTTTAAACTTTTTATTTTTTATTTTGTTATCCTAACATGTTGTGTTTTGGCAAGCTATTTAGAGAATGGACCAAGTGTTTGGATGAATTCAATATGCAGGATGTTTTGAAGACTCTCCCAAGTGATGATAAACCCTTTTGTAGTGAATCTAGAAAAGAAGCATGTTTCCAACGCTTCAGCAGTAAACTAGTTTTACCTCATATATCGGATGATATAAATTGTGGACCGTATTGCAATATTGTGGTTGTGGTGACTACATTACACTGTAATTGTGGTGTGACTCTGAATCATAAAGATGTGGCCACATCGGATAGCAACACAACTGCATCGAATAGCAACACAACCGCATCGAACCACATTTAGATCACATCAGGTAACATCAGATTAGAAAATATTTCTTTAATCACAAAATAATTCATACGCAACGGCCCCAATCCATATCGCAACGGCCAAAATTAACTACAATTGTAGTAATCACAACCGTTATTGCAATCACGACTGTTTAAAATGCACGCTATATCCATCAAGAAGCCTGACTCAAATTGGAACCTGTCATCTCATAACGGCTAGGGATTTATCCATCATGAAGCCTATATCCATTCACAATTTCAATTTTTAGACTTTTCTGAAAATCTATCTTGTTTGTATTCTAGAATTGTCTATGTTCTTAACTCGTGTTCAACACCCATATGAATTTTAAGAAATTTCAAATCTGTGAAGTGAAGATTATCATTTATCATCTACATCCACATAGTTTATATGATTTAATAAAAGTTAAAATAAAATATATGCATGTTTGTCGACACTGTTGTAAAAAATTTGTAGACCCCTTCGACTAAATCAGCACCAAGTCAAACATTTGTTTATTCTACTTGTTAATAAGCCTCAATTCTACCTTAGAACTTTCAATCCAGTTTTTCAGAAAGCAAAAATATTTTATTGCTATAAAAGGAATGTTCTTTGCTACAAGGAAAAAATCAATTTGTTGCACTTTACTTTTGGTACTGGTTTGTGCAAAAGCAACCCTTCTGTCCCAGTTTGTTCCAAAAGCTAAAAGCATTTAATTCTTACTAAGAAAAAAATATGAACCATTAATGGCATCGTAGAAGCAAAAAGAAGAAAGTTTAAATCTTGAAGTTGAGTCTCAAACGACTTTAAATTAAAAGACATAGTTTTCCATAGTGTTATTAAACTCGGACTGATCATCGACTCGGTCAGGCTATTGGATCGATGAGTCATTGGTTGGATCGATGAGTCATTGGTTGAACCGATTAAGTCAATTTTCATCAATAAATTCTTAATAATATTAATACCTAATATAATATTGTAAAAAAATTTTGTCATAAAGATAACCTTTACAAAAAAATTATCAATAGTTTTAAGGTTTTCATCATATCTAAGAAGATAAGGTTGCTTCGAAGTTAGGCATCTCTTCTTTAACAAATAAATCAGAATCTTCTACAACATTACTTTCATTTTGATTTGAATATTCCATGGTGTTGTCTTGTCTATCATCATCATCCTCTAAATTTAATTGAACTCTAACAAAAACAACATTTTAATATAATGTAGCAATTAATATTAACATAAAGTGATATCAAATATATACCCAAAAAAAGTGATATCAAATATCAATTAATAAATCATATATTCATAATCATAATATAATCAAGGTACATACCATCATCATCAGAAATTGGTTTGATTGTGATATTAGCAAGATCATAACACAATACCTCAATCTCCTCAATGGTTAAGAAAAGTAGTGACTCCTCCATTACCCAATTAGAATGGTCATCAATTACTTCAAAATTGATAGGATCATAACTTTGATGTTTTAGTCGGTTACTAAGTTTAGTAATTTGACATTCATGACCACATATCAATATAATATAATCATAATTATTGTACATTTGTTGTAGCCTCAAGTTGTAACGAACATATACAAGATCATTTAAATTTTGATGCTCTAACCTATTTCTTTTATTTGAGTGAATATGCTCAAAGAATGTTTTTAGCTTTTGGAACAAACTGCTCAATTTTGATGCTCTAACCTATTTCTTTTAATTGACACTCCAATTTCATTCACAACCAGAAGCATTATATGTTTGACTTAAAATACGGATCGCCAATTGTTGCAAATTTGGTGCACCGCATCCATATGATTTCACCATTGATCTAAAATAACAAATGTAATGAAGCTAATACATATACTCATATTCATAATATATTGAAGTAGAATTATAGAATATAAATTAAGTATCAAACTATCAATCACTAATTTTACCAGGTCTCACCGTAGTTCTTTCACGAATAGCAACTTGTCGTCCAAAATCTAGTTCAAAATATTTAAATATTAATTGCTCAACTTTCTTACATTGCTCAATTTTCCCTATTTCTTCAGCCAAATGACTTTTGAGCCTATTAATTCCACCACCTCTGATAATCTTTTTAAAATTGAGGCATGATAAAACAGTTTTTCCATTAGCTTCAATAGCTTGTGTACAATGCGCCCAAGTTAAATCTGATTTTTGTCTAACATATTTTTTAGAGGAATTTTGTATTGATGCTTGTGAAGAAGGTGGTTCTGTTTCACGTGCATTAGACTGATTAGAAGACATCTGTAACAATTAACAAAAATATAACAAAAAACAATAACAAATCAGCATATGAAATAACTTGACAATATGGGAAACTTTAAATATAAGTTATATGATGAAATAACCTATCATCTATATGACATTATGACTATAAAAATTAGAAATTGATAAAAAATTATTACTTATTAGTATTATATTACCATATTACTGTTATTGTTAATTATTATTACTAATCAAAATTGCCCTCATAGGAGTAAACTATGATCATGAAACTATCATTGTTACAACCAATAAAGAATGCACATGATGACATGAACTTGAAGTTGAATTAGTTGGATACCATGAAATTTAAAAAACTGCAACTTTTATGTATAGGTTTTAAGCCATGATAATTAAATTTCAATATGTTTAAAGATGAAACAGTGAAGAGGCAAATAATTGAACTTCAATACTAAAGACATACACACGGTAAGTGACAAAGGCGACATATAGTAAAATATAAGATAATTGTTGTGGGTAATGACACATAAACATAGGCTCAATAAAAAGACTTGAATGAAGAGTATAATAATTGATAATCAAAAGTGTAAAATACTTACACTCACGTCAGATTGTAGATGACAACTAGCAGTGTACCCGTGCACTTGCACGGGTCGCTTATTTGTTTATGCATAATGCAAATATAATATACATATATTTTATAATATCAATTAAATCATGTATTGAAACATTATATTTCTCATTCATATAGGTGCAATATTAACATTGATTTTTGAGTGTATATGTAGAATATTAACAATTATAAATGCGTTTGTATAAGCATTTATTTGTTGAAAGTGTGATTATAGAAAATATTTGATTCTTAAATAACTCA
>NC_032023.1:4229922-4258987 GCF_001865875.1 Lupinus angustifolius | reverse complement strand
TAACATAACAAAACATAAATGTTGTAAACACTCAATTTTAGTGGGGTAGCGACATGAACCAATCACTAATTAATATTAAATTATTATTAGCATATAAAATATATAATATATAAAAAGTAGGAAGAAAAATATGTGAGGATGAGGTGACATGTGGCATGAAGGAAAAAATGTAAGGAAAAAGTGACATATGACATGAGGGAAGGAGAAAATGACATGTGGCATGAGGGAAGGAGAAAGTGACACGTGGCATGAGAGAAGGAGAAAGTGACATGTGGCATGAGGGAGTGACATGTGACATGAGGGAAGGAGAAAGTGACATGTGGCATGAGGGAAGGAGAAAGTGACATGTGGCATGAGACATGAGAGAATTTTTTTATTATATTGTTAATAGATGACACTATGGCAGTTTCACAGGTTGATGATAGCAAATGTGAAAAGAGGCAATTCCAAATTAGTCACTAGTATGCCACTATTCAGTAATTTTAAAATTTGGTTATTAGTTATAGCCCAAAACGACATGGTTTTGGGCTTTTTTTTAAAAATAATACACCTCACAAAACAACATCGTTTTGAGGTTTGTGATTTTTTTAAAATAAAGGTGATTCGCCGGTTCAACCAAGAACCGACTGAGTCACCAATTTTTATGTAATTCGGCCGAGTCAAGCCGATTCTTCCCGGTTCCTGTGCATAACCGATCTGATACGTGGCTCAGATCGTTTTGGAAGTCAATTCCTAGTTCAACCGGTTGAACCGGCCGATCCAAGCCGATTTTAACAACTATGGTTTTGCAACTATAAATAGCCTCACTAGAAGAATAACGATAAAAACACTAATTAGAAGTATCTGAGTCACATCAAAATCTTTCTATTTCCATTTATTAGAATATTGTATTAACTGTTGTATAGTTTATTGTATAACTAACTAATATTGTTAGTTCTCATTTTGTTAGTTAGTTCATTAGTTTGTTTAACTAGTATTTAGATATTTTTGTAATACTATATAAGTATTTCTCTCTCGAATTCTCTCCAGAATTCTCTCCATCTTTTCTTCTATTCTCTTTGTCATTTTCTTCTCACTTTACGTGTATCACACCATGGCAGTTCCCACAACCAACACCAACACCAGGACCATTTCATCCTCACCACCGCTCTCTCCTTCCCATGCTTCTCTGATTCAGGCGGTTTCGTTGCCATTAGTTCTTCCGCAACCGTCGATGAACTTGAAGGAGAAGAACTATCTCATTTGGAGGCATTTCATGATGGCAACCCCAACCTCCAACCTTGTGAATCGTGATGTTTTAGGAAATTAAATCCCTCACAAATTTCTCAACGACGATGATAGGCTTCTCGATCATGTCAATCTAGCATATTCGCTAGGAAGAACTAGATCAATTAGTTTTTGCATGGATTTTGAATTCCTTATTTGAAAGTCTTCAACCTCAAGTGGTTGGATGTATTCACTCGTGGAAGTTATGGGAGGATCTTGAATCCTTCAATGACTCTCAGACCAAGGCTCGCAACAGGCAGTTACGGTCTTAGCTCTGCTCCATTTCACAAGGCTCAAGTTCAATTTCAGAATTTCTTACAAAAATCAAAGGTTTGGTGGATGCTTTATTTTCATCGGTTCTTTGATTTCTACTTCAGAACATATCGATTACATCTTAGATGGTTTAAATGAGGAGTATCAGCAAGTGATAACCTATGTTGAAAGCCAATCGAGTCCTTCTACACTTCACAATCTATAACCATTCTTGTTGACTTTTGAATTACGTTTTGAACCGAACAACTTTCTATTTGTTCTTTTCAAAACAACCTTTTAGTGAGTTTTTGAAATCTCTTTGTATAGTCCATAGGATTTCTTGTTCTCATACACACCATCAACAACGTACAGTTGAAAGTAAGCACATACATATTGTTGTAACTAGCATCACTCTATTGGCTCATGTCAATTTGCTTATCATGTGTTTCTTACTATTATCTTTCTCATCAATAGACTTCCCTTAGTCACTCTTAAACTTCATTTCCTTTATCAACTTCTATTTGGTCTTACCCTTGATCACTCACAATTCAAGGTGTTTGGATGTGCTTGCTTTTCTCATCTTAGTACTTTTAACAAACAAACTTAGCCTCAAAAGTTCCGAGTGTATCTTACTTGGTTACTCATCTAGTCATAAAGGTTACAAATGCCTTTCTCAAGAGGGAAAGGTCTATATTTCTAAGCATGTAGTCTTTAATGAACATAAATTTCCTTTTACTACTAGTTTTCAGAATTCCACTCCATGTTGTCTCACTAATTCCTCTCATTCTAAGGATGCTTCTATACCTGCTCTATCATTTTTTCTAGTTAATGATTCCTCTCATGTTAATTTTGATTCTTTTTCTTAACCATCTACTCATGCTCCATGTTTCATCTCTATTGATGCAGTGGATGCTTATTCCCCCCAACTCCCTTTCTTAGTACCCTTCCTCCAACTCCCTTTCTTAGTATCCTTCCTCCTCCTTCCTCTAGTTCTAAACCTTATATGCATTCTTCTTCATCATCTTTGCACCCTGGTCAACCTCCCGTTTCTTCTATCCATCTAATGCAAACTCACTCCAAGTCAGTGATTTTTAAGGCCTTATATCCTAGTGTTAATTTTACTCACTGTGAACCAACCAGTGCCATAGTTGCTCTTATTGTTCCTATGTAGGAGCAAGCAACTAAGGTTGAATATGATGTTCTCGAGGCATTGGGTAATTGGTCTCTATTTCCTATTCCACCTCATAATCATGCAATTGTATAAAAATGGGTGTTTCGGATAAAAAAGAATCATGATGCTAATATTAACATGTACAAAGCCAGACTTGTTGCAAAAGGCTTCCATAAAAAAACATGGCATTGACTACAATGAAATATTTTCCCCTGTTGTTAAACCATTTACCATCATGATACTCTTCACTCTTGATGTAACTCATCATTGGATGATTGAACAACTGGATATAAACAATGCTTTCTTAAATGGTTTTCTTGAGGAAGAAATGTACATGAATCAACCAGTGGGGTTTCAGCATAGTGATAAATTTCTTGTGTGCAAGTTGAATAAAGCCAATTATAGTCTTAAGCAAGAACCAAGATAGTGGTTTGAAAGATTAAAAGGGTTCATTCTCAAACATGAGTTCCAAGTTAGCAAAAGTGACAATTCATTTTTTATTCATGCCTCTTCAGCCTATCAACTTTATGTCCTAGTTTATGTTGATGACATAATAGTTATAGACTCTTTTACTTCTCGTGTCAAAAATGTCATTAAAGATCTTATTACTAATTTTTCTCTAAAACAATTAGGACCTCTACACTATTTTTTAGGCATTGAAGTCAAACATAGAAAATATGGTTCACTTTTTCTCTCTCAGTCCAAATACACCAGATATCTTTTGGACACCTCTAATTTGTCTTATGCCAAATCTAGCACTACTCCCATGGTTAGCAACTGCAAAATCTCCATGCATGGAACAAATAGTTTTGAGGATCCCACTTTCTATAGATCCATTGTAGGAACATTACAATATGCCATAGTTACTACACTTGATATTTCTTGCAGTGTTAACAAAATTTGTCAATTTCTGAACAAACCTCTTACATCTCACTAGACTATTGTAAAAAGGTTCCTCAAATATCTTCAAGGAACAAAGACTCTAGGGTTAACTATCAATGCTGCTAGTACAACATCCTCTGGTTACATTTGTGATACTGATTGGGCATTAGACATGAATGATAGGAAGTCCACATATGGAGTTTGTCTTTATCTTGGTCAAAATCTAATGACATGGTCGTCCAAGAAAAAACACACCATATCAAGATCCAACACTGAAGCATAAAATAGAAGTCTAGTATTAGCTTCTCAAGAACTCATGTGGATTAAATCTTTGCTAACTGAACTTAAATTCCCTTACACTACTCCCTTTGTTTATTGTGGCAATCTCAGTATTGTTGCTATGTCATGTAACCTAGTATTACACAATAGAACCAAACACATTGAGTTAGACGTATACTTTGCTAGGGACAAAATACAAAAGAATACTCTTATTGTGAAGTATATATCCTCAGAATTTCAAACTGCTGATATTCTAACCAAACCTCTTCCCAATAATCAGTTTCTCATTAGGAGAAATCAACTTCAAGTTGAAGCTAAAGAGATAGAATCCCGACAAAGCAAATACTTCATCAACACCCTTTGTTTTAGGGGGATATATTAGAATAGTGTAACAAATATTGTATAGTTTATTGTATAACTAACTAATATTGTTAGTTAGTTCTCATTCAGTTAGTTACTTCACTTCACTAGTTTGTTTAACTAGTACTTAGATATTTTTGTAATACTATATTAGTAGCTTTGCCTACATTCTAAATAAAAGATTCATAATTCAGTTTCTCATTCTCTAACTTCTCTCTAGAATTCTCTCCATCATTTCTTCTATTCTCTTCGTAATTTTCTTCTCACTTTACACCATTTACTTCAAACATTCTTCCATCCTTTCAATTGATAATACTATGCTAAATTGAATACTTGTTATTCAATCATATGCTATTAATACACAATTTTTCAACTTTTATACTAATTCCACTATGTGTAGTGCAACTTCAAAGATATGCAAAGTAGTAATTTACTTTACACAAATAAAAACACTATGTTTTAGTGTTGAGTATGGAGACTAAGTATGCAATCAATACTTGCTTTTCAATCTAGGATTGATTATATTGAAAACTTGGTGTTGCAAAGAAACTGAATGTAACTTGTCAGATTGGATGAACTGGTATAAAACTCATGTTTGACATCTCTTATTCCTTAACTTTTTAATTACTTAAGTTATTTGTTTTAGTTGCTTTTATCTTGTGGAGTTAATCTTGTGAATATCAAGTTTTTGTACTAAAGCATCTTTTAGAATAGCTTTGTTCAAAGACAAGTTAGGTGTCTAGTTTCTGTTATATGATAAAGTAGATGAGTAACTCGTCTACGTTTTTTAAACAGTTCTAAATTGCTTGGAACTTTTAAAATCCTTCCAAAAATAAAAGATTTGGTAAAAACAATTCAACTCCCTTCTCGTTTTATCTTTAATGTTTTTTCCAGTTAGTATTAGAGCAAAGACTCTAGAGTGAGAAAACTTAACAATGTAGAGAAACATATCCTTGGAAATGGCAAGAGTTATTATTACAAGAAAACATCTTATAGAGGAAGGATCCTCAATGACAAGACATACATTCTTCACCGGAGAAGATTACATCGACCACAAAGAAAATATGAAGTGGTACTTATAGAGCACTAACTTTGATTTATGGGACATCCTTGAAAACGATCCTTATATTCCAAAAGGTGATAGAGGAGTTGGCGTGTCCAAAGAAAATATGACTTCTAATTAGAAAAGAAAATAACAAGTCAATGCCAAGGCCAAATCTTTTATCATGTGTGTCTTAATTAGATAAGAATTCTCAAAAGTATGTGCATGTGAAAAAAAATAGATATGGGATTCACTTGTTGTTACTCATAAAAGAACATGCAAAGTCAAAGAATCAAAATTCAACATGCTTGTTAGAAAGTATGAGCTTTTCAAGATTTGAAGGAGAAAACATTGGCCGAATGCAGGGAAGACTTCAAGACTGAGGAACACATTCAAAAGATCCTTAGAAGTCTACCAAAGGAGTGAAGACCTCTTTTTACCGTTGTGTCTCAAGCCAAAGATCTGTCTACAATGAAGCTTGATAAGCATCTTGGAACACTTCAAATCAACAAAAAAGAGATGATTGAAGAGAACAATGGAAAAACAAGTTTAAAAAACATGCTACCTCCAAAGCATTTAATGCATAATTTAAGGCACACCAAAGACAACAAGCCTAAATGCCTAATGATGGTGTATGTTATCAATGTAAGGAACCTAGAGACATCAAGCTAAACTAACTAAACTTCAAGAAACAACCTTCTAAGAAGACATCAATTAATAAGAAGAATGGAATGATGGCTACTTGCGAAGTTCTTGATGGAAGCTCAAGCCCAATATGATGAAAAGCTAGAAGCAAATCTTTGTATAGTGCTAGATATCGACTTTGAATCACACAATGAGGTGCGATCTATAATAGAGAAATTAACTAATCTTAGCAACTCGATTTTTTGTTGTACGAATTTTGTTAGAATCGCCACTATATTTTATGGTTAAAAATGTTGAAAAATCTTTTAAGCCCAATTACATTGGGCTTTGGATTTTTGATATTCAGTTTCGGGAGTCAGTTACAAGGTAAGAAATGTATTAGCACCCTACTCGCCCACCTTAGGCGATACCCTTCATTAAATTATATGACTTTATTATATTTTTAAATTTATTTGGTTATTTAATTAGTTATTAAAAGGAACAGATTTATTTATTTTTATTATTGTACCTGACAATATGAACTTTGGTTTTATGTATCCCTCTTCTAGATGGAAAATCAAGGCTACGTAGTTCTTCAGTAGAAAAAACATTTTTTGGTTGGATATTTTAATTAAGGGCGGAAGCGGCATAACACGACCGTCCGAAGGATGAGTTGAGAAGAAAGAAGCCCCTAGGGCGACCGTCCCTCCATCCTTTATGTGGTTGGAAAATTTTATTAATGAAAATATTTATTTTTTGTGTATTTATGAAAAGTGTTTTAATTAATTGTTACTTTAATTGGAAAAATGATTTATTTTGAGATTTTGGGAATAAATCGAGTGAAAGGAAGCGGCGTAGCGCGACCTTTCGAAGATGAGTTGAGAAGAAAGAAACTTACAAGACGACCTTTTCTCCATCATTGATTAATTCCTAAAATTTATTTCATTTTTTGAAAAGTGCTTATAATAATGTTGTTACATTATAGTTATTTAGAAATGTTCAAATTTTATTAATCATAATCCTAATTATATACAGAGGAGAAAAAAAATTGTAAGTTGTCAAGAAAATTTGGTTAATTAATGGACATATAAAAAATAATTTTTTAATTCTATGTTCAAATATTTTTTTTGCTAACTCAAATGATTTTGTTAATAGTCATTTTGATTTTTTTCCCATTTCAATTTTGATTATTTATTAATAACACTTGTTGATTTATTAGAAAAAAAATAAAAAAATTCAATTGCTAAAAATAATGAAACCAAAACAATTTTGATGATTATTTATCCAACATAATATGAATTATTTAGTTTGTGATGCTTGTTTATAATTTAACAAATTTAATTTCACAATATCATTTTTATCGAGTTTATATATGGTGTAATAAATAAATTACTTCGAGTAAATTTATTTTACAGACTTAATATTATCATTATGATATAATAAAGTGAGGAATTAAATCAAATAGAAACAAACATGGTTACAAAGGATTATTTTTTAACACTGTGGGGAACCAGATCACGTGTGGCAGTTTGGAAAAGCTAAGGGCACGCGACAGAAGATAATTGGATGAGAGTTGTGCGCTGAGGTGCATCCTGACACGTGTCGGGACGCGGTTGGACAAATGTGAGGGTGCACTGGACAGAACGTGAACGCACTTGCAAGGGATCCCCTGTTCTGGTGCGGCGCGGTGCACCATAGCTGGGATGCGTTTCGTGACGCGATTGGCTGATCATGAAGTTAAAGGAGAGTTGTGAACAATATGCAGATCCAACGGCTAAGATTTGAGGTGAATGTGAGGGCATGGGAACAATGTGTTCCCGTATGCACTGGATTACTCGTCTAAACCTTTTCTCTCTCACTGCAGCAAAATACCTTTTTTTGCAGACTTTTCTCTATACTTTCTTAGTGTTTCCAATGTATTTTTTAAGCAACTCAAACTCCATATTTATGCTAGAAAACTAATTTACCCAAATCCTAGAATTAAATCACATAAACATATCAAGATCCAACACTGAAGCATAAAATAGAAGTCTAGTATTAGCTTCTCAAGAACTCATGTGGATTAAATCTTTGCTAACTGAACTTAAATTCCCTTACACTACTCCCTTTGTTTATTGTGGCAATCTCAGTATTGTTGCTATGTCATGTAACCTAGTATTACACAATAGAACCAAACACATTGAGTTAGACGTATACTTTGCTAGGGACAAAATACAAAAGAATACTCTTATTGTGAAGTATATATCCTCAGAATTTCAAACTGCTGATATTCTAACCAAACCTCTTCCCAATAATCAGTTTCTCATTAGGAGAAATCAACTTCAAGTTGAAGCTAAAGAGATAGAATCCCGACAAAGCAAATACTTCATCAACACCCTTTGTTTTAGGGGGATATATTAGAATAGTGTAACAAATATTGTATAGTTTATTGTATAACTAACTAATATTGTTAGTTAGTTCTCATTCAGTTAGTTACTTCACTTCACTAGTTTGTTTAACTAGTACTTAGATATTTTTGTAATACTATATTAGTAGCTTTGCCTACATTCTAAATAAAAGATTCATAATTCAGTTTCTCATTCTCTAACTTCTCTCTAGAATTCTCTCCATCATTTCTTCTATTCTCTTCGTAATTTTCTTCTCACTTTACACCATTTACTTCAAACATTCTTCCATCCTTTCAATTGATAATACTATGCTAAATTGAATACTTGTTATTCAATCATATGCTATTAATACACAATTTTTCAACTTTTATACTAATTCCACTATGTGTAGTGCAACTTCAAAGATATGCAAAGTAGTAATTTACTTTACACAAATAAAAACACTATGTTTTAGTGTTGAGTATGGAGACTAAGTATGCAATCAATACTTGCTTTTCAATCTAGGATTGATTATATTGAAAACTTGGTGTTGCAAAGAAACTGAATGTAACTTGTCAGATTGGATGAACTGGTATAAAACTCATGTTTGACATCTCTTATTCCTTAACTTTTTAATTACTTAAGTTATTTGTTTTAGTTGCTTTTATCTTGTGGAGTTAATCTTGTGAATATCAAGTTTTTGTACTAAAGCATCTTTTAGAATAGCTTTGTTCAAAGACAAGTTAGGTGTCTAGTTTCTGTTATATGATAAAGTAGATGAGTAACTCGTCTACGTTTTTTAAACAGTTCTAAATTGCTTGGAACTTTTAAAATCCTTCCAAAAATAAAAGATTTGGTAAAAACAATTCAACTCCCTTCTCGTTTTATCTTTAATGTTTTTTCCAGTTAGTATTAGAGCAAAGACTCTAGAGTGAGAAAACTTAACAATGTAGAGAAACATATCCTTGGAAATGGCAAGAGTTATTATTACAAGAAAACATCTTATAGAGGAAGGATCCTCAATGACAAGACATACATTCTTCACCGGAGAAGATTACATCGACCACAAAGAAAATATGAAGTGGTACTTATAGAGCACTAACTTTGATTTATGGGACATCCTTGAAAACGATCCTTATATTCCAAAAGGTGATAGAGGAGTTGGCGTGTCCAAAGAAAATATGACTTCTAATTAGAAAAGAAAATAACAAGTCAATGCCAAGGCCAAATCTTTTATCATGTGTGTCTTAATTAGATAAGAATTCTCAAAAGTATGTGCATGTGAAAAAAAATAGATATGGGATTCACTTGTTGTTACTCATAAAAGAACATGCAAAGTCAAAGAATCAAAATTCAACATGCTTGTTAGAAAGTATGAGCTTTTCAAGATTTGAAGGAGAAAACATTGGCCGAATGCAGGGAAGACTTCAAGACTGAGGAACACATTCAAAAGATCCTTAGAAGTCTACCAAAGGAGTGAAGACCTCTTTTTACCGTTGTGTCTCAAGCCAAAGATCTGTCTACAATGAAGCTTGATAAGCATCTTGGAACACTTCAAATCAACAAAAAAGAGATGATTGAAGAGAACAATGGAAAAACAAGTTTAAAAAACATGCTACCTCCAAAGCATTTAATGCATAATTTAAGGCACACCAAAGACAACAAGCCTAAATGCCTAATGATGGTGTATGTTATCAATGTAAGGAACCTAGAGACATCAAGCTAAACTAACTAAACTTCAAGAAACAACCTTCTAAGAAGACATCAATTAATAAGAAGAATGGAATGATGGCTACTTGCGAAGTTCTTGATGGAAGCTCAAGCCCAATATGATGAAAAGCTAGAAGCAAATCTTTGTATAGTGCTAGATATCGACTTTGAATCACACAATGAGGTGCGATCTATAATAGAGAAATTAACTAATCTTAGCAACTCGATTTTTTGTTGTACGAATTTTGTTAGAATCGCCACTATATTTTATGGTTAAAAATGTTGAAAAATCTTTTAAGCCCAATTACATTGGGCTTTGGATTTTTGATATTCAGTTTCGGGAGTCAGTTACAAGGTAAGAAATGTATTAGCACCCTACTCGCCCACCTTAGGCGATACCCTTCATTAAATTATATGACTTTATTATATTTTTAAATTTATTTGGTTATTTAATTAGTTATTAAAAGGAACAGATTTATTTATTTTTATTATTGTACCTGACAATATGAACTTTGGTTTTATGTATCCCTCTTCTAGATGGAAAATCAAGGCTACGTAGTTCTTCAGTAGAAAAAACATTTTTTGGTTGGATATTTTAATTAAGGGCGGAAGCGGCATAACACGACCGTCCGAAGGATGAGTTGAGAAGAAAGAAGCCCCTAGGGCGACCGTCCCTCCATCCTTTATGTGGTTGGAAAATTTTATTAATGAAAATATTTATTTTTTGTGTATTTATGAAAAGTGTTTTAATTAATTGTTACTTTAATTGGAAAAATGATTTATTTTGAGATTTTGGGAATAAATCGAGTGAAAGGAAGCGGCGTAGCGCGACCTTTCGAAGATGAGTTGAGAAGAAAGAAACTTACAAGACGACCTTTTCTCCATCATTGATTAATTCCTAAAATTTATTTCATTTTTTGAAAAGTGCTTATAATAATGTTGTTACATTATAGTTATTTAGAAATGTTCAAATTTTATTAATCATAATCCTAATTATATACAGAGGAGAAAAAAAATTGTAAGTTGTCAAGAAAATTTGGTTAATTAATGGACATATAAAAAATAATTTTTTAATTCTATGTTCAAATATTTTTTTTGCTAACTCAAATGATTTTGTTAATAGTCATTTTGATTTTTTTCCCATTTCAATTTTGATTATTTATTAATAACACTTGTTGATTTATTAGAAAAAAAATAAAAAAATTCAATTGCTAAAAATAATGAAACCAAAACAATTTTGATGATTATTTATCCAACATAATATGAATTATTTAGTTTGTGATGCTTGTTTATAATTTAACAAATTTAATTTCACAATATCATTTTTATCGAGTTTATATATGGTGTAATAAATAAATTACTTCGAGTAAATTTATTTTACAGACTTAATATTATCATTATGATATAATAAAGTGAGGAATTAAATCAAATAGAAACAAACATGGTTACAAAGGATTATTTTTTAACACTGTGGGGAACCAGATCACGTGTGGCAGTTTGGAAAAGCTAAGGGCACGCGACAGAAGATAATTGGATGAGAGTTGTGCGCTGAGGTGCATCCTGACACGTGTCGGGACGCGGTTGGACAAATGTGAGGGTGCACTGGACAGAACGTGAACGCACTTGCAAGGGATCCCCTGTTCTGGTGCGGCGCGGTGCACCATAGCTGGGATGCGTTTCGTGACGCGATTGGCTGATCATGAAGTTAAAGGAGAGTTGTGAACAATATGCAGATCCAACGGCTAAGATTTGAGGTGAATGTGAGGGCATGGGAACAATGTGTTCCCGTATGCACTGGATTACTCGTCTAAACCTTTTCTCTCTCACTGCAGCAAAATACCTTTTTTTGCAGACTTTTCTCTATACTTTCTTAGTGTTTCCAATGTATTTTTTAAGCAACTCAAACTCCATATTTATGCTAGAAAACTAATTTACCCAAATCCTAGAATTAAATCACATAAACTTTTGAAATCACATAAATCACATAAACTAATTTACCCAAATCCTAGAATTAAATCACATAAATCCTAGAATTATTTTTTTTTGGCTTTTGATAATACAGATTTGATCTAATTTACTTTTGAAATCTAAAGAGGGAACTTTTTGTATTATAGTGTTTTTATTTTTTTATTTACTTAGTGAAAATTAATATAAACTTCAAATAAAAAAGTTTTCTTTATTTTCTATTTATTTAATATTGAATTTCCAAAATAGAAAAATATATATTTTATTATTCCCTTGTTCTGTATGCTTAGTTTTTTAGGAACTAGTTTAAATTTACCTTTTATTTTATTTATTTATTTATATCTTTAAAAGTGATGTAGGATTTTTGGAACCTGACTTTTATTTATTATTTTTTTTATTTTCTGTAAAATCATTTTTTGAGAATTAAGCCACTTTAAATTTGAATTTTGGTTAATCTAATCACTTGGATTTAGGAACCTTGTCAACTAGTTTAGTTTTATTTTTATTAATCTTTTTATGAATTTCAACACATGTAAAAATGGTAACTGATCTTTACTAAATAAATTCGAATTTGCATTTATTTATATTTTATATTTTAAAATAGTGAGTAAAAATAGTTATTTGACCCAAAATAAAATTATTCGAAATATGTTTTTTCTTAGGCAAGATATTTAACTAATTCTAAACCATCTTAATATTATTGCACTAGTCAAGGATAGGTGAAAACAATCTTTACAAATCACAGAAGATATTTGATACTGAAATCCTATATCATTTTTCTATTACAATTGTAATTCTTACCTTACTCATATTGGGATGCAATCAATTTGATATGATTTGTGTTTTTTATAATGCAATCTCTAATTTGATTTTTGAATCCTTAAAGATTTACTTATTATCAAGGTGATTCACGCAACTTAATCAAATTGATATGATATGATTCCAATACATATTTTAAATATTTAATTTATTTGATAATCCAATCAAATCTTTAATTCATTCATTTTTTATTTTTCCTTATTAATGATTATTATATTTTCAGAATAACTTTGAAAAAAAAAATCATTTTTCGGGTATTGAGTTATTTTTATTTTAAAAAAAGTTTTGAGTTTTTGATTGGGCAGGACAAAAATAGGTGTTCATAGTTGTTCATCTTTACTTGTTGCTTTCCTGATAGCATGCTAACCGAGGTTTGAAAGATATCATGGTAAGTAACTAGTAAAGAAATGAATGTTATTTTGTCGAGGCTCGGAAAAAGGCCATTGGGATGGTACCGAATTTTGATGATGTAGATCGATGTTCTACTGGTAGACCAAAGATTTCCTGAGCCACCCGTGTTGCCATAATGAACCAGGGATTTGTTGAGGCACCCGTGTTGCCGTGATGAACAAGAGATTTGTTGAGACATTTTCTGCGCTTGCCGTGATGGACCAGGGATTAGGTGAGGCAGTTCCCGTGTTTGCAGTGATGGACCAGGGATTTGTTGAGGCAGTTCCCACGCTTGTCATGATGCACTAGGGATTTGTTGAGGTAGTTCTCATGCTTGCCGTGATGGACAAGGGATTTGTGGAGCCAGTTCCCGCGCTTGTCGTGATGGACCGGGGATTTGGTGAGGCATTTCCCACGCTTGCCGTGATGAACCAGAAATTTGTTGAGGTAGTTCATGTGCTTGCCATGATAGACCATGGATATGTTGAGGCAGTTCCCGCGCTTGTCATGATGGACCAGGGATTTGTTGAGGCAGTTGTCGCGCTTGCCGTGATGGACTAGGGATTTGTTGAGGTAGTTCTTGCGCTTTCCGTGATGGACCAGGGTTTTGTTGTGGCAGTTCTTGCGTTGGCCGTTATGGACCATGGATTTATTGAGGTCGTTGCCGCGCTTGTCATGAAGGACCATAGATTTTTTGAGGCAGTTCTCGCGCTTGCCATAATGGACCAGGGATTTGTTGAGGCTTGCCGTGATGCACCATGGATTTGTTGAGGCAGTTTCTGGGTTTACCATGATGAACCAGAGATTTGTTGAAGTAGTTCCTGCACTTTCCGTGATAGACCAAAGATTTGTTGTGGTGACCAGAGATTTGTTGAGGCAGTTCCCGCGCTTGCCGTAATAGACCAGGGATTTGTTGAGGCAGTTCCCACGGTTGCTGTGACGGACTAGGGATTTGTTGAGGCAGTTCCCGCGCTTGTCGTGATGGACCAGGGATTTTTTGAGGCAGTTCTCGCGTTTGTTGTGATGGACCAGGGATTTGTTGAGGCAGTTCTCTCACTTGCCATGATGGACTAGGGATTTGTTGAGGCAATTCTCGCACTTGCCATCATGATTAGGTAGTTCTTGCGCTTGTCGTGATGGACTAGGGATTTTTTGAGGCAGTTCTCGCGCTTGTCGTAATGAACCAGAGATTTGTTGACGCAGTTCACATGCTTGCCATAATGAACTAAGGATTTCTTGACGCAGTTCCCACGCTTGCTGGGATGAAAGATTAGTGATGTCATAACATGTCAGCAGTCAGCACTTGAGTCTGACAATGTGAATTTTGGAAAGAACATTATGATGTCTAAGTCCAACAACGTTAAAATATTTCAGCGTCTAAGCCCAACAACATTTATCTTGAAAGGACGTTTTGGCGTCTAAGTCCAGCAATGTCAAACATTTCAGCGTCTGAGTCCAACAATGTTAATTGAAATGTTTTGGTTGACCCAACAAGTCTTGGTTATGATGCTTTAATGTGTGTGTAATGTTTCCTTTGTTTCTACTTATTATAGAGATACATGTTTGAATGCTTGGTTATAGGCAATGCAATGTTTTTTTTGTTTGTGCCTATTCGAAGAATAATGTAGAGATGCATGTTCGATTACTTGGTTATATACAATGAATGATTATGCATTGATTTTTTTTTGTTTGCGTTGTAATGATTAGTGTATGAATGTGATTATGCATTGTATGTCATGTATGATATGAGTACTATAAGTTTTGTTTGAATGTAATGAAATGATGAGTAAGACCCATGCACCAATGTTCTAATATATCACTCATGATTTTTTTTATTTTGTGGATGGAACTCATCAAATTTTATAGACTCGACTGAAGCGATCCTTGTTATCTTCTATTGAGTGGCACCATAACCTTTCTCCCATCAAAATCTGCCTTTGTTTACCTGAAGACACTTTTTTTAAGGTTATCTGTAAAATTGCTCCAACATAATGTTGAGGATATTGACTAAACTCAACCATACTGTCCTAGTGTAGGTTGGCTGAGGAATTCTTGCTAGAGTGTTGGTTTTCTTGTAACAATAACAAATTCCCCAATGTGCATGTTTTGTCTATATTTATCAGGCTTAAATTCTCCAAAAAGTTGCCTCAGTTTATTTAGTAGCAAGTCTTCATCTTGAGGGTGTTTATTTTATTTCCCTAATTTTTGCCTAGAATACCTTATGTAGGTACCTGTCGAGAATTCTCTCATTTTATTATGATCCTAAGCCGTCATTGAAGATTTTCGACTTAGAACAACTCTCCTTATCCTAGGTTTCCCACATGAGTTGTCAACCTAGCACTCTCTTTTTGCGTTTTTGTTTTTTTTTGTTTTTTCCGTTTTTGTGAACACCCCCGATGTGGTGACTTGAATTGATAGAAAGTAGAAGACATATGTGAGTCGTTGTCGAAGGTGTCTTTGAAGATGATAACATAAGACTTTTCTCCTTATTTGAGGCATTTTGGCTTATTTTGATCGAATGAATTTCAAGTCATGAAAAGTTTCTTCACTATTGCCCCAGTTTTGGGCTTTTTATAAACTTTCACAAGAAAATGAGATCAACTCCAAACATTACTCTAGTTTGGACTTCTTGTGACTTTCCACTGCCCAATGTGAGATAATATGAGTTATTCTTCTATTCAAAATGATCAGCTAAACTTGGACTGAAAGGCTTTAGACCATGAATCATCTTAAAACTTGGCTCAGTTTGAGAGGCTTCCAATTTTCCTTTGCTTTTAGTGCTCTTTATGTCATGTAAATTTTGGTAAGTGTTTGGGCTATGAGAGATGATATGGCAGTGATGAAAATTTTTGTGTTTGGACTGGTATTGCATTGATGGTGATTTGGGTTTGGCTTGCGTAGATGTGGTGGTGGTAGTGATGATAGAACTTAGTTTGTGTTTGGCTTGTGAGTGAAGGTGAGGTTATGATAATAGTAAGAAAATGAATTTTAACTTATGCATTAAAGAGGAGATATTTTTATCAAAATTTTAGGAGCTTTGTGGAGTCAACATTTTTGTGTCTTGATGTGAATCTTAGGTAAATAAGTCCTCGACAAGGTCTTTTTAAGTTTGTATCATGGTTGGGCTGAATGTTTTCAAGAAAAGGATATAAGGCTCAAAACATGTCCACATTTCTCATTTCTCCTTTATCCTATTTTCAACATTTTTCTAGCATGTCATTCAACTATTAAGAGATTTTTTTTTGGATTGATAAGAATGACCTAAGATTAAGGCGATACTTTTCATTAAGGTTCCTTTTGTGGTTATGCATATTGCACTTTACTTTGCCCTAACTTTTGCCCGAGATATTAATTGAGGATTCTCAACAGACTCTTTTTTTCACTTTAAGCAAGGAACATTCTTTGTATTCTCGTATCCTTCGGTCACATGATTGGTGTGGAAGAATATTTTTTCTTTTAATAATTGAATGTCAAGGAAAATGATGGAAAAACTACCCTCCCCAGGTTATTGACATATTGAGAGTTATTAAAAAATTATCTCCTTTCATGATGTCTGAGCTCAAATGGGGTGACTGGGGATATCTCCATTACCTTTATGAATTAAAAAAATGCCTTCTGCCATAAGAGAAATTTGCCTGAAGATGTACGTCATTTTTTTGGTTTTATATTTGCATCATTCTCTATTTTATTTTATTTTGAATCAAATATCTCATAGTAATGCATAGATTAATTTTATTTGGGTTTATTTGGTTATATGTTCTTTGGATAAATATGGTAAGTGAAGTTAGTATGGTTAGGTATAAATGGTGAAATTTTCTTGATCAATACATTGATATATACTTATTAAAAAGATGTGCAGTTGAATGTAAATCTTTATTCATGAGAAAGAAAATCTGGGTAAGTGTGAGATGAGCTTGGCCTTGACTGGGATCCTCAATCGAGAATTTTTTAAATTGGTCTCCAATTTTAGCTGGAGTTGAAGACAATGCACTGTCGAGTATGATCTCAACCAAAAATTGGGAGTTCTCTGTCTTCTTCATGTCTTCAATTTCAACATTGATTGCGCCGCTTTCAGTCAAGTCTAATAATATTGTTCTTAAAATCAATCTTCAATTGATGAGTGTTTTTCATAATGAGATCATGAAATGCATGCAAAAAAAATGATTTTTAGTGATGCATGTTGTGCATGAAGTGATTTTTTTAATTTTTTATCATGTTACATGAATTGGGATACAACTTATAACTCGAAATGATACATGAAATGCAAATATGCTAACTTTGAGCTCATACTATGTGTTATGTATATGAACATACATTTTGGGATGTATAAAAGATATGAGGTTAATATTTTTGAAGTATATGATGCATGAGGATGCATGTGATTTTATTTTTAGTGCATGAGACTCTTAGAAATGCAACTTATGATGTGTATGAATTTGAATTCAATAAAGCTATGAGAAGATGTATGAAATGTTTTATTTTTGCTTTTTTCTTAGATGAGAAGGTTTGTGATGTTGAATGCAATGATATGGTAAGATATGAAATTAAAATATATGATATGGTAATGCATGAAATTTTATATATTGAATGATTTTCTCTTCCTTTTCTGTTATGTATGAATGATGTATTTATTTTTTAAAGTGCATGCATAGTGCATAATAACTGTTTAATGCACAAATGAATGTATAAGTCAATAAATGATTATCTTTCTTTTCTATCCATGATTGAATGAATGAATGATTTTTTTTCTTTTTTCAGAGTGATTGAGTGAATGGATAACAATAGATGAATGTATGATTACAATATTTTTATTTTTAAATGAATAAATGAATAATTTATTTTTCTCTTTTTTTTCTTTAATGCATGAATTAATAAATAAATAAGTAGAAGAGTGTATGAAAAATGTGTGTATATATGTGGGATGAATAAGTCGATGTATGTATGAATGATATGTTTATTATCTTTTAAATATGTATGTATATGAGTGAATGAATGCGTAATAATGCATGAATGAATGTGTAGTTAATGAATGATTATTTTTATAATGCATGAAAGAATATATAACTAAATGAATGAGTATTTTTTTCTATTTGAATGTGTGAGTGAATGAATAATGTAATTCTTTTTTTATGAATTGTATGAAGGTATAATTACATGATGTATTTTTATTTTTATTTTTCATTTTGGTTGCATGAATGAGTAATGGAATGAATCAATTAGAGAATAAATATTTGAGTTATATTTGTTTTTTGACATGAATGCATGAATTATATATTTTTTGATGCATAAGTGAATGGATGAATATATAAATAAATAAGAGAATGTATGAATGATGTATTTTTTTAAATGCATGATTGTATGGATAGATAAGTAAGTAGAAGAATATGGTTTTTGAATGCATGATTATATGGATAGATAAGTAAGTAAAAGAATATGTTTTTTAAATGCATGTATGCATGGATAATTTTTTTTAATGATTTTTTAAATGCATAAGTCAATCATTGGAGATTTTTAACTTTTGAATGCAACGAATGAATGCATAAGTCAATTAATGAAGATTTTTATTCTTGAATATATAATTGAATGAATGGGTGAATGAATGTTTGACTTATATATTTTTCTATGTTTATGCATGCATGGATGAATATTTTGAATGATATATTTTTTATTAATGCATGCATAAATGAAATGACAAAAAACAAAATGCACAGTGCATGCCCTTTAGGGTAATGGACCCTACCTTGGGGTGGTTTAGCCATCATGACCACATATGAAGTGTCACAATAAGTTGTCATAGAGTTCATGCTAACCTAGGTTAAGGGTGAGTTACCCATGTTTTTTTCTTTAAAAAATGTTCATTTTTTATTTTTGGGGACGAGTCACATATGATGTGATATAATATAACATGCTATATTTTCCGAGCTTCCCAATGGTATGCCTACAAAGGTTTTTTTTTTATTATCTAAGGAACAACATCCTAGGGTAGAGTTCTAAGGTACAGTGGACGTCTTAGCAAGCTCTAAACTCTATATAAAGTGCCCATATTGCATCTCCCTCACAAGAGAAACTGAATACTATGGGGTTAGAAAAAAGAGCCCAGCTTGAGCGGCTAACTCATTGTATTTGATAACAATATGAGTGATCCACATCATCAACACTTAGAAACGGCAAATGCCATGACCAGTGAGGCTAGTGTCCGTTCTATCCAAAAATATTTCACTAATACCCTAGTGTAGGACATATGTGTGTTCCAACAATTTGTGTACATGAAATATACCCCAATCACAACATAATACAAGTTATAAAACAATATACAATTAATAGCAAATGAATAATTAAAACTTGTTTTATTTTTCAAAAAATTAATTAGTTATATATTTTAAAAGTTATGGGTTGAACTCTCTCAAAAAAAAGTACTCAGCTGCCGCGTCCCGATTTTCAGTTGCACGACTTTTGTTAGAGTCGCCACTACATTTTATGGTTAAAAATATAGAAAAATCTTTTAAGCCCAATCACATTGGGCTTTAGATTTTTGATACCCAAGTTTGAGAGTCGGTTACAAGGTAGGGAAGGTATTAGCACCATATCCGCATGCCTTAGGTGGTACCCTTCATTAAATTATATGACTTTATTATATTTTTAAATTTATTTGGTTATTTAATTAGTTATTAAAAGGAACAAATTTATTTATTTTTATTATTGTGACTAATAAGATGAACATTGGTCATACGTATCCTTCGTTTAGATAGGGAATCAAGGCCATGTAGCTCTTTAGTAGAAAAAAACGTTTGTTGGTTGGGTATTTTAATTCAGGGCGGAAGCGGCGTAGCCCGGCCGTCTGAAGGATGAGTTGAGAAGAAAGAATCCCCAGGGCGACCATTCCTCCATCCAATGTTATAAAACTCGGCTCGAACCGACTAGTCCGACCGGTTCAACCGTGAACCAAGTATCTAACCGGTCTGATCCTCTCATCTAACCGGTTTTGCATAATAATAGATTGAATTGGTTCGATTCAGTCGATTTAAGCCTAAAACTAGTGACTCAGATGGTCGGACCGGTTGGACCGAGTTAATCAAACAATATTTGTTTTTTAAAAAACAATCAAAATGATGACATTTTAGATTAAAAAAATCAGATTTTTTTACTTATATGTAGTTATGTATGTTATTTGTTAATTTATATTGGAAACTTTTCGTTGTTTAATTAAATTTTAAATTTATTATTCGTTTTTTTGCAATTAAAGCATGACGACATATGCTATGTGATAATATTTTCAATATATTTATCACATTTTATAGTTGTGAAATCTTTTTTATCAGTTATTTAATTATGTATGATAATGTTTTTAAATTTTGAGTATAAAATTATTAGATAATGTTAGCTAATATTATGATTTTTTTTAATACAAACGAGTCAATCGGTCCAACCATTGGCCCAATGGTCCAACCAGTGACTCATTGACCTAGTGTCATCACCTAGTCATTGACAAGTCCGAGTTTAATAACTCTACCTCCATTTAGTGCCAATTATCGGATGGTCTTTTGGTTTGGGGACCAAGTCCCACACATTATTACGCTCAAACTGGTTTAGCTCTTCTTGCTTAGATATACCCCAATGCACATCCTCTATGGCCTCATCTATGGTCTTAGACTCTATTTGTGATACAAAAGCAACAAAATTACAAAAATTATGCAAAGAACTATGAGTTAACACACCCGTAGAGATATCACCTAATACTTTATCAAGTGGATGGTCTTTCTTTGGTTTTCCATGTCCTCGACAAGTCATGATGGTCCTCATTGACTTCTTGGTCATCCTTATCTTCTTTGTCGTTTTCCAATTCCTTAGTGTATGCTTCTTCCAAAGCACCTGTAACATCATCAGACAAAACCTTCTTCTTCTCTTTTGGAGAAGATTCGTCAAAATGAACATGAATCGGTTCTTCTACAATCATAATGTATTTATTAAAAACTCTAAATGCCTTACTATGGATCGAATACCCTAAGAATATACTCTCGTCAACCTTTGAATCAATTTTTTGTAAAGCTCATTTTCCATTGTTTAAAATAAAACACTTGCATCCAAGGGCATGAAGATGAGATATATTAAGTTTTTAAAAATTTAGGCCTAAGAAGTACTCGATTTATAACATAGCAAGCCGTATGTACAACATCGACCTAAAAGTATTTAGGCACTTTGCTTTCATTAAGCATGATCCTGGCCAGCTCCTCTAATACGTGATTTTTCCTCTCAACAACTCCATTCCGTGGAGGAGTTCTAGGACCCGAGTATTGATCGAGGCCGTACCCGATTACACAAACTACTTAATAAATTATAATGAGTTAAAAATGTTTTTCTTGATTTATGGTAAACTACCTATATGATATACACATGCTATACATAGCTTTTCAAAATATATTACATTTAATGCATGAGACTATGTATGTGTACACATGAGCCTACTTATCATAAGATATCTAGATGTTATGTCTCAATTTTAGTCTTATTCAATTTTAGTTCTTGTGAGACTTTTCACCTAGATTTACCTAACCTAAACTCAATCTAAGGCAATCATCTTAAGACTTCTAATCAGTGTTGTTAGAACCGGACCGGACCGGACGGTCCGACCGGTCTGACCGCTGACCGGACTTGAAAACAGCTCTGGTTTGCCGTCTTAACCGAATGAGAGTTGGACCGTTTTGAACCGGAAAAAATCCGGTCCAACCATATTAAACCCAGTTAAACCGGATTAATCCGGGAAGTAAACCAGACGGCTCACTTAAAAATAAAAAAAATGGGACAATGTTCTAATATTTTGTTTTACTACGGTCCAAAAAAAGATAAAGATGTATTATTTCAATATAATTATACATAATTATTAATTATATAAAGTTTTACATTTATATATAACTATATATTTATAAATAAAAATTATTAATTATGTACGAAATTACCCGGTCAGACCGGACGGTTTAACCGTTTAAACCGGTTAAACCTAATACGGGACAGGACCTCTGCCGGTTTGAGGTCCGGCTCGGGTTTAACAACACTGCTTCTAACACAAGTAAATATCAAAAATCTCTAAGTCTGTAGATGCAACCTATGAGTCTTTCACTCGTTGTTTGTTGTATGATCTTCAAGCTTTCTTGTATGTGCATTTTCTTCATCAAAACTTCGGTTAGCCTTAAATGTGCAGGTCTTGACTCTTTGCATTTTCAATCTCCCCCTTTTGATGATAACAAACACTTCAGCAATTTATTTTTTGATAAGCTTGATGATGATCAGCATGTGTTTGCTTAGGTTGGTTAGATGTCAAAGTTGCACTGCTCCCCTTCACTTTGTTCTCCCATCAACCAAGCAATGAGGTGAAATACACACAAGTAGGTAGCAAACTTACAAAAGTTCAACAACCTGAAACACATCAATCAACAAAACAACCTTTCTCCCCCTTTTAACATTATCAAAAAGTGTAGACAATTGAGTGACAATAGCTAGTCAAAAGTAAGAAGAGATATAATATTTGTGAAAAAAATGTAATTAATCAGAAAGTACATCATTTGATTTGATTAACCAGTTTTTAGAAAATTGATCAGATGCACAAATCACTGCTTTTAATCGATTATCGAGGGCACTTGATCGATTAAACTGACAAAAAACAAGATATGAACTAGGTTTGTATGACACATCCAACATGTAAATATTCAATCAGTCATGGAATGATTAATAATTCTAATATTATCAGGTTAAGCATGTATTAATCAAAAAAATATGGCATACACGCAAGATATGATCATGATACTCATAGAAACATAATCCATAAACCATTCGACATAATTAGCAATTGTTCAACAAAGCATGAAATTTGCAAAATTTAAAAAAGTTACAGAAGCCGAGTTTGATAACATATTACAAGCAAAAGGAACACAAAGCTCAAAATAACATGAAGTACAAGACCCAAAACATAACACTAGACGACAAAACATAACACCCTATAGGCTAGACACTCCTAGACTAATCCTAAGATGGTGAAGGAGGACGTCTTGCTTGTGGATGCATAATGTCATGGGTGGTCCGAATGAGGAAGTCCAAACGGTTGATTTCTTTATTTAAATGATCATTTTGCATCTCAAACCCCGATTGAAACATTGAGCCTCTATTCCGTAGCATCTAAATGAGCTATCCTGACTGAAGGTTCATGAGGCATAGCAGACGCCTCCCCCTGATTCTCTAGAATCAGTTCATTCATAGGAACATCTTCATAAGATAAGTCCAAATCCACGGTTGTATTTTGATCCTCCTGGTATTCACAGGCATTGTTATACTTTTAAATTCCCATTTTATGGATGAGATTATCTCCAATCAAGTGCTCACGAGAGTTTGTTGTGATAATCAATGTATCAGACGTATCTATTTCTAGATGGTAGATGATACGAGATATGAATATTCCATAACCAAGAAACTTGTTTGATGAGGTTGAGATGCCATTGATGACCTTTAGAATCTCCTCAAGCCATTTGATCCTTATGTTTTCTTAGACAACAAATCATGAATTTCAGGTCGTTGATAGTTAGCTGAGCATGGTTAGTGTTTCTTTCTACTAGAATATATGCTACAATATAGTGCAGAAGATGATTTTCAACAGATAATGATCCAGCTTTTGTTAACTCACCTTGAACGTACATGTGAGGTCCCCCGAGACAATATTTATACATTCCAGTTGCATCAAATGAGTTCCACAATTCATTTGAGCAATCTCCAAGGCCGCAACCATCACTAGCTAGTCCAATAATATTTCATTCAACTCAAATAGTTTTCCTGAAACCATAGACCAGTAACATCCATCTTTGTATGTTTAGTTTGCATAGAATTCCCTAACTAGAGCAGGGTATACCTTACCGTTAAGCTCAAGAATCAGGGTCATACCCTGAACTTCTAATCCATGTGGAAACTCGAAGCCTTAAGATAGCATCCAAGCCATATCCGCATATTGGGTGAAGGTTGGTTTCCTTCCTTGGAACTTTGCTAGACGAGTTTCTTGCAAAATCAGTGAATAGTAGGGGTCGCTGCGATCACTCCTATCACCATGGCTGGAACTAGAGCTTGGAAGGTTAGCTGTGGTTTTCACTCTTTTCTATTTTCTATCAGCCATTGTTCTAATATTAGAAAGCTCTAATCGGTTATGTAATCGATTTGGGGTGATTCTAGGTTAGGGTTTTAAGTTGGGGGAAAATTTGATTTTCGAATTTCTTGAGGATTGGGGGCTAATAGGTGACTAACAAGACTTAAGGACACTCGTTTTGGATTACTATAGTGATGGGATAGCTCAATTTCACGACTGGACAGAGAAAAGGTAGGAATTTGAGGTTTTAGGGTTTGAAAAACTTTCCCAAATACACACTGAAACTATTATATTTTACTCTCGTTAATCGATTAAGGCTTATGTTAATGGATTAAGACCAATTAAGGTCTTAAGTAGCTTAGCCTAGTTAATCGATTAAAGGAATACTTAATCGATTGAAGATAGAGATTTTAAAATGTTTAAGCTAATAGAACTTAGTTTAATTTATTATCTTACAGGGTAATTGATTAACATCAGTAAAATTGTAGATTTGAGTATGTTTTTTAGATTAACAAGGTATGCTAAGAGTCTTAACCTAAGAAACTATTCTAGTCAGAATTACACACTTCTAACGCTTAAACATGTAATCAGGAATGAAATTTATTAAGCACAAAGGGAAACATGCATTTACATATAACACATAGATAAACACATTTATCATATAAAAGGCACAATATACCATTAACCAAACTAGTTAAGATATTGTTCATCAATAATTTTAAGTTTTCTCCTAAGAACAAAGAACGAGTCTCGTGGAAGGGGCTTGGTGAAAATATATGCTAGTTGTGTAGTGGTTTCAACAAATTCAAGTACGCAATCACCTTTTTGTACATGATCACGCAAAAAATGATGCCTTGTCTCTATATGCTTAGTTCTATAATGCAAGATGGGATTCTTGGATAGGTTTATGGTGTGTTTATACTCACATTTAATCGGTATCTTTTGCAAAGTGAGACCAAAATCCATAAGTTGATGCTTCATCCAAAGGATTTGAGCACAACACACACCAACAACAATGTACCCCGCTTCAGCGGTGGATAAAGCAACACAAGCTTGTTTTATGCTAAGCCATGACAATAAGGAGCTGCCTAATAGGTGGCAAGTTCCACTAGTGTTTTTCCAATATTGTTTACACTCAACGAAATCAAAATCGGAATATCCTACCAAGGATAGTGAGGTATCCCTAGGATACCATAGTCCCATATTAAGGGTTCCCATTAAATATCTCATGATACGTTTAACAGAAGTAAAATACGATTCCTTAGGCATGCATTGATATCTAGCATACATGCAAACACTAAACATAATATCAGGGCAACTCGCAGTTAAGTACAATAATGAGCCTATCATGTCATGATATTTAGTTACCTCTACCGCTTTCCCTTTATCATCATTGTATAAGTAGCATGAGGATGCCATAGGAGTGGATGTTTCTTTGCATTTTTCCATCTCGAATTTGCGTAGCAAATCTTTGCAGTATTTTCATTGGTGAACAAATATGCCACTATTTATTTGCTTGATTTGTAATCCCAGGAAGAAGGTAAGCTCTCCCATCATTGACATTTCAAATTCACCCTGCATCAAATCAGAAAATTCCTTACAAAGGAGGTCATTAGTATCTCCAAAGATAATATCATCAACATATATTTAAACTAATAAAAACATGATTATCTAATTTTTGAATAGAGAGCGTTGTGTCGACTTTGCCCCTAACGAACCCCTTTTTCTAAGAGAAAAGTACCCAGTCTATCATACCAAGCTTGAGGAGCTTGCTTTAGGCCTTAAAGTGCCTTTTTGAGTTTATAGACATGGTTCAGGAATTTATAATTTTCAAAGCCGGGAGGTTGCTCAATATAAACCTCCTATGGAATGAATCGATTCAAGAAGGCGCTCTTAACATCCATATGAAACAACTAAAATTCATGATCGATGCAAATTCCAATACCATCCTTATGGCCTCTAAACTCGCAACATGGGCGTAGGTTTCATCGTAATCAATACCTTTCGCTTGGTTGTATCCCTTGTCCACAAGGTGTGATTTGTTTCATATTGTTAAGCTACATTCATCAAGTTTATTTCTATATACCCATTTAGTGCCAATTATCGGATGGTCTTTTGGTTTGGGGACCAAGTCCCACACATTATTACGCTCAAACTGGTTTAGCTCTTCTTGCATAGACATACCCCAATGCACATCCTCTATGGCCTCATCTATGGTCTTAGGCTCTATTTGTGATACGAAAGCAACAAAATTACAAAAATTACGCAAAGAACTATGGGTTAACACCCCCGTAGAGATATCACCTAATACTTTATCAAGTGGATGGTGTTTCTTTGGTTTTCCATGTCCTCGACAAGTCAAGATGGTCCTCATTGACTTCTTGGTCATCCTTATCTTCTTTGTCGTTTTCCAATTCCTTAGTGTATGCTTCTTCCAAAGCACCTGTAACATCATCAGACAAAACCTTCTTCTTCTCTTTTGGAGAAGATTCGTCAAAATGAACATGAATCGGTTCTTCTATAATCATAATGTGTTTATTAAAAACTCTAAATGCCTTACTATGAATCGAATACCCTAAGAATATACTCTCGTCAGCTTTTGAATCAAATTTTCGTAAAGCTCATTTTCCATTGTTTAAAATAAAACACTTGCATCCAAGGGCATGAAGATGAGATATATTAAGTTTTTGACCTCTCAATAACTCATAAGGAGTTTTTAAAAATTTAGGCCTAAGAAGTACTCGATTTATAACATAGCAAGCCGTATGTACAACATCGACCTAAAAGTATTTAGGCACTTTGCTTTCATTAAGCATGATCCTGGCCAGCTCCTCTAATACGTGATTTTTCCTCCGTGGATGAGTTCTAGGAGCCGAGTATTGGTGCAGGATACCATGTTCATCGCAAAACTTGTTGAACAGGTGGTTCTCAAACTCACCACCATGGTCACTTCGTATATATACAATTTTCAGGTTAAGTTGGTTTTCGATTTGCTTGGTAATGCTCTTAAAGGATTTAAATGCGTCGCTTTTAGTAGAAAGGAACATGTTCCATGTAAACCTAGAAAAATCATCTAAGACTACCAAAGCATAATATCTACCTCCGAAACTCATGATTTGAGATGGTCCAAACAGGTCCATATGGAGATCACATTTTTAGTCGCAAATGAGTTCTTAAATTGATTACACTTTTGTCAAGCATCACAAGCTTCTTTAGATTTGAAATT
The DNA here is from genome assembly GCF_001865875.1 of Lupinus angustifolius. Classification (NCBI taxonomy): domain Eukaryota; kingdom Viridiplantae; phylum Streptophyta; class Magnoliopsida; order Fabales; family Fabaceae; genus Lupinus; species Lupinus angustifolius. The sequence goes on along the minus strand of NC_032023.1, from coordinate 4,231,516 downwards.
AAGTTTAGGTAGACTAACAACTAAATCATGTTATGACAATTTATCTAAGTGTTTAATGTGTATATGTGCAACGCGCCTATGCCAAAGCCATATGTCATTCTCTCTCGAGATAAAACATTTTGAGAATAATGTAGTGATATCCTCCAAATTAACCATGTATATGTTGTTTATACGATGACCAACGAACTTAACATTATTAGATAAACTATCACGAATAATGCAAGAATCAAAGGATGCTCTGTTACCTTTATTGCACAATTGGCTGATACTTAATAAGTTGTGCTCCAAGCCTTCCACATAGAGCATGTTCTTGATCACAGCTTGAGAAGTATTATTAATAGTTCCAACTCCAAGTATCTTCCCTCGATTGTTGTCGCCATAGGTGACATACCTTTTTTCTTTGAATGATAGATCTAGGAATTTTGATTTGTGACCTATCATATGCCTCGAACACCCGCTATCTAAGTACCAATGATGTCCATGTGTTCGTAGGCATACCTGCAAAACAAATTACTTGTCTTGTTTAGGTACCCAATTTATATTGGGTCCCTTTCTGTTAGTAATCATGGTATTATGTCCCTTCTTCACCCAAATATAAGAACCATCAGACACACCATATTTTCTAATATAAGATGAAGTGATAGTATGGCTATAAGCATTGCAATAGAAACAAGTGGGCATGTGAGTATGTGACTTTTTACGATTATGGACTATAGGTTTCCTATATGGTCTTTTCTTGCTAGTTTGGGGTGTATAACCTAATCCCATGTGGTTACCAGGATTTCTAGATTCAACAAGTAAAGTGTCAAGGTTAAATCTACTGTATGTAAGCTTTGCGACCTTTTCTTTTAAAATTGAATTTTCGATTTGCAACGTCTCACAAGTTGATCGAGGCCGTACCAAATACAAATAAATAACAATTAAAACTGCAGTACTAGGAAGTGAATCCTAGGTCGTTTCCCAAGGATTATCTTTCAAGCAAAGCTTCATACACCTTATACTCACACACACAAGGGGGTTTTTGTTGTTGGATAGTATGAACATAAATCAAATTCAGAAACAGTAGTTAAGCAATGTAATAAAACGGCTAAATCCGTTTGGTTCGTTTGTTCACAACTCAATCATCAGTTTCAAAAGATTATTTTCATATTCCAACCATTAACTTCGGAACTTTTTGAGAATCAATTAACTAAGAGATAATCAATTCAAAGTTCCAGACCTAAACCTCTAACTAGGCAAAAACAGTATAAGCATGAAACGATTAACAAATTCACACGAACTAAGCATTCATGCACTAGAGAGAGTAAATCAACTAAGTGAAGATAAATTCAACCAACCAGTTTCTAAGCAATGGAATCAAGCAGACCATATTCAAAAATAAGATAGAAGAAATCAACAATAAAGAAACCGAAAATGCATTAATAATAAAACCTCAATAGTTGTGATACATTACCAAAGGAACTTAGTCCATAAATTTAGCCTTCCATGGCAATGGAAGAACAAACCAAAAATGAGAAAATGAAGAAGGAGTTAAATCCTAGCAGAGCACAAAGAGGGAAAACGGAAAATGTGTTTTTGTTTTGTGAGGCAAAGT
>NC_032023.1:4229510-4229822 GCF_001865875.1 Lupinus angustifolius | reverse complement strand
CTAAAACACTAAACCATGTGAAACAAAGTCAATTAGGCACCAAGAATCATCAATCATGCTAAATTAAGTTTATGAATAGTGTGTAATATATTGCTCATCAAATACCCCACACTTAACGTTTTGCACTCCTGGGCGAAATCAAGAAATAAGTCTATGCTAACCAATATGCACCAAAGTGAGTCATGCAAGAAGATCACAAAAACTAGAAACCTAAGAAAATCACATACTTCACAATGAAATCTAGTAAGTACAATGAAATGGGCAAAATCAAACACACAAGAGTAAAAGAATCAAATCAAGATATCCATGAAC
>NC_032023.1:4228964-4229410 GCF_001865875.1 Lupinus angustifolius | reverse complement strand
ATTTTTTTACACTCATGTGTCTTAGGTTGCAAGTGTTTACACTCAAAGCACTTCATGAAAACAAACACAACCATAGGCTTGACAAGCCTCTAACATCAACATCATAAGCACATGCACATAAAGATCAAAAGGACTTTTCAAGGTTGTAATGGGGCCAAGGATAAGGTAGGATAAATATGGGATATGTAGGTAAAACCAAATGGAATAGAGGAGTAATAGGGAATAAGTAAAAAGTAAGCAAAAATCAGCCCAAAATAAGACCAAATCTCTAATTCCAATCTTCTTTGCCTTACTCAACCTTTTTTAACTTTTGTTTCTCTTTTTTATTTTCGTTTTTTTATGAACACTTATGTACACAATTGTATTAAACATCATTAAGACATAACCAAGAATCCACAAGATTTGAAGAACAATGCACCCTTTCTTACTTAATACCTATTCTCGAA
>NC_032023.1:4222496-4228864 GCF_001865875.1 Lupinus angustifolius | reverse complement strand
GCATGGATTCACACCACAAGATATCAAGACTTAAGTGAATGAAAGTATGGGAGAAAATTCCCAAACCTAAGCAAAACCTAAAAGTCAAAGAAAGGTATGCATCAACAAAATCTACAACCTACAATAGTCTCCCCCCACAATTAAACTACACATTGTCCCAATGTAGCGCAATCAGAAAATCCAGACATACATATCAATCAATGGAATTGGACAAGTGCAATAAAAATTAGAGAAAATAAAGGAAAACTCCCTGATTCATGGAGGGAGGAAAGTGGGTTCAACCAATGAATCATCCTCCACAAGTTCGTCCACTAAGGAAGGATTTGTGAGGAAAGGCTTGAGGCTCTTATCTGTGGATTCACTTTTGATTTCTACAAAACCATCAGAAAACACATTAGTAACTATAAAAGGACCAATCCACCTAGAACGAAGCTTACCACTCATGAGTCCAAGCCTAGAGTTGTACAACAACACTTTTTGACCAACAAAAAATTCCTTTCTAGAAATCAAGTTATCATGGAATATTTTGGTCGTCTCTTGGTAGAACTTAGAGTTCTCATAGGCTTCTAAGCGGATCTCATCGAGTTTATTCAATTGGAGCTTTCTTTCTTCACCAGCTTGATCAAGAGCTAAGTCACTAACAATGGCTTTGGGTATGCCAAACTTGCAAAAAATGTGAGATCTAACAAAATCCATAACAACCCGAGCATCATTAGTCCTGGTGGCCTTAGCTTCCACCCATTTAGAAACATAATCAACAGAAAGTAGAATATAGTAAAAGTAGAATATAGTAAAAGCCAAAAGAAACAGGAAATAAAACCATGAAATCAATACCCCAAACATCAAACACCTCGCAAAACAACATAGGTTGTTGAGGCATCTCTTGTCTCCAAGAAAGGGTATCACCTGCTCTCTAACGTTGCTCACAAGTGCTACAAATCCTCCACGCATCTTTGAAGATAGTGGGCCAATAAAATCCAGAGTCAAGCACCTTTCGTGCTGTCCTTTGGGTACCAAGATGGTCACTCACTGCAGAAGAATGACAAAACTAAAGGACTGACTCAATCTCATGATCTGGAATGCATCTTCTAGTAACCTGGTCAGTACACAATCTCCACAAATAGGATCATCCCAAACATAATATTTAGCATCACTCTTAAGTTTATCATTTTGAGCTCTAGATGCAAGTGGAGGAAGAACAAATCCAACCAAATAATTTACAATATTGGCAAACCAAGGGGTAGGGCAAGAAACATAAATATTCAAAAGTTGTTCATAAGGAAAATCATCTCTGATAGGCATCATATCAACAACTCCTTCAATCCTGCTCATCTCTGATAGGCATCATATCAACAACTCCCTCAATCATGCTCAAGTGGTCAGCCACCAAATTTTGTGCTCCACTCCTGTCACGGATCTCCAAATCAAACTCTTGGAGCAAGAGCATCCATCTAATCAACCTTGGTTTGGAATCAACTTTCTTAAATAGGAACTTCAAAGCTGTATGGTCAGTGAGAACAACAATTCTAGAACCAAGCTAATAAGACCTAAACTTATCCAGAGCAAATACAATAGCTAAAAGCTTTTTTCAGTTGTGGTGTAATTTGCTTGTGCAACATCTAAAGTTCTGGAAGTATAATAAATTACCTTATGCAGTTTGTCCACTTTTTGAGCAAGGACAACCCCCAATGCATAATTAGAAGCATCACACATCAACTCAAAAGGGACTATCCAATCAGGTGCTTGGATAATAGGAGTGGTGGTCAAGGCTGTCTTGAGGCAATCAAATGCCTCTTTACATATCTCATCAAAATCAACGACCACCTCCTTTTGCAATAGGTTGGATAGTGGAAGAGCCTTCTTGCTAAAATCTTTAATGAACCTGCGGTAGAAACCTATATGACCAAGAAAAGAACGAACTTCTTGCACGTAAGAGGGGTAAGGAAATTGTGAAATAACATCTATCTTGGTAGGGTCTATCCCGATTCCCCTATTTGAGATCATATGCCCCAAAACTATGCCTTCCTCTACCATGAAATGACATTTTTCGTAATTCAGAACAAGGTTAGTTTCGATGCATTTATGAAGAACTCTATCCAGACTATCCAAACATGTATCAAATGAAGATCCATAAACTGTGAAATCATCCATAAACACCTCTATGCAATTCTCTAAAAAATCACTGAAAATGCTCACCATACACCGCTAGAATGTACCAGAGGCGTTGCATAGGCCAAAATGCATCCTCCTATAGGAAAAAGTGCCAAAGGGGCAGGTGAATGTGGTCTTTTCCTGATCCTCAAGAGCAATATGGATCTAGAAGTACCCTGAAAAATCATCAAGAAAACATTAATGAGATTTACCTACTAAGCGCTCAAGCATCTGATCAATAAATGGCAAACGAAAGTGATCCTTTATTGTTACTTGGTTGAGCCTCCTATAATCAATGCAGACTTTCTAACTGTTCTACACTCTCGTAGGAATCAACTCTTCTCTCTCATTCCGCACCACTGTAATTCCTGTCTTCTTTGGAACCACCTGAACTGGGCAAACCCAATGACTATCAGAAATGAGATATATGATCCCAACTTGTAAAAGCTTTGTGACCTCTTTCTTCACAACCTCAAGGATGACTGGATTGAGTCTCCTTTGTGGTTGTCTCACTGGTTTAGCTCCATCTTCCAAGAGTATCCTATGCATGCACATAGATGGGCTAATACTAGGAATATCAGCTAAGGTCCAACNAATTGCCTTGTTATGCTTCTTCAGCACTTGCAACAACTTCTCCTCTTGATTAACATCAAGGGAGGTGGAAACAATAAGAGGAAGCTTCTCATCATCCTCTACGTAAGCATACTTGAGGTTTTCAGGCAAAGTTTTAAGCTCCAATACAGGTGCCTGCTAAACAGATGGAACCAAAGTAGCAGACATAGATTCTGCAGCTTGCAAGTAAATCAGATTGATGTATGATGTCTGCAGCAATAGGGTTAGTACAATCTGATTCTACAACATTTGGATCAACAGAAATATGCAGAAACTCATCAATACAAGAACTACACATTTCAGAATCAGTGCATGTATGACAAGTGTATGAGTCTATCAATGACATAGAATCAAAATTATTAAGAAAATCAAAATCATTAAGTGTATGAGTCTATCAAAGACATAGAATCAAAATCATTAAGAAAATCACATATATGCTCATTAGTTAACTCATCAAGTAAATCACTATGAAACACATAATGGTCCTTAGATGGATGCTTATCAAAAATATTAAACCGAACCACAATATCACCAAACTCCATAGATAATGTTCCAGCATGGACATATATCTTGGTTCAGGCTGTTCTAAAAAATGGCCTCCCCAAAATGATAGGAACTGTGTTACGGGAGGATCTCTCTTTCATATCGAGAATATAAAAATCAGCAGGAAAAATAAGTTCACCAACCCGAACCAAGACATCTTCTATCAAACCAGCAGGGTAGGCAGTACTCCCGTTTGCGAATTGAATCACTACCCTAGTGGGTTGCATAGGTCCAAGTGAAAGAGACATGAAAACAGACATAGACATAACATTAATTGAAGCACCTAGATCTAGCATGGTATTCTCAAATTTGCTATTACATATTATGCAAGATACAACAAATGTACCTGGGTCCTTACATTTTTCAGGAATGTGAGGAACATGTTTACCTATTAGTGTAGAAACATTTCTGGCCAAGTTGATCCTCTCATTAGTTTTGAGCCTCCTCTTGTGAGTGCACAACTCCTTTAGAAATTTTGCATATCTTGGAATTTGTTTGATTGCATCAAGTAAAGGTATGTTCACCTCTACCTTTCTAAATGTGTCCAAGATCTCCTTGTCTACCTCTTCCATCTTCTTACTTTGAATGGCTCTTGGAGGAAATGGAAGATGGTTGTGCAACACTTGTGGAAGGTTCACTAGCAAAAATTTGTTCACTAGTGTTCTCAGTCTCTTGTAAAACCATTTGGTTCATTTTTGATGCAGCTAGATCAACTTCAATCTGTTTCCCTGACCTTTGAGTGATGGCACTCACATTCTTCGGGTTGACCACAGTTTGGGAAGGCAACTTATCAGAATTATGAGAATGCAATGTGTTTAATGAAGTAGCCATCTGTCCCATCTGGGTGGTCAAATTCTGAATTGAGGACTCTTGTCTCTAAATGGAAGCTCTGGTCACCAATTCTTCTAATGAAGGTTCACTAGATGCTGAAGCAGGATTACTATTCATTTGTTGTTGCCTCCACTGTTCGATTGGAGGAGGCACATATGGTCTATTTTGTGCAACATTATTATTCTGAAATGGTGGCCCTGGATGAGGCTGTGAAGCATCAGACCATCTAAGATTCGGGTGATGAAGGATCATAATTATGTTCTTGTTGTTGAGGAGATCTGTTGTTGTAAATATTTGCAGCATAGGCCTCAGGATGGTCACCAGTTTTGGGCTCCAAGAGAGAAGGACAAACATCAGCATCATGGTCAGTTGTGGTGCAAAGGCCACAAACTCGTGCTGCAAGTGGAGGTTTCTGCTGATTCATGACAAGTTGAGTGACCAAAGTAGCAAGGGAGTCAATTTTTTCTCAAGTTTATCTTGTCTCACCAAATATGTCCCAACATCATGGACACCTCTGACCACTATAACATCACTCCTTCTTGCACTGAACTGTTGAGAGTTGGAAGACATCTTCTCAATCAAACCTCTATCCTCAAAAGGGATCATATCTCCAAGTGCACCACCACTAGCAGCGTCAATGATATTCCTCTCCATGTTGTTCAAACCCTCATAAAAATATTGCAGGAGGAGTTGTTTAGAGATCTGATGAAGGGGGCAGCTTGCACATAGTCTCTTGAATCTCTCCCAATATTCATATAAACCTTCTGTATGTAGTTGTCTGATTCCAGAAATATCTTTTCTGATTGTAGTGGTCTTAGAGGCAGGAAAGAATTTTTCAAGGAAGATTCTCTTAAAGTCATCCCAACTAGTAATAGAACTAGGGGCCAAGTAATATAGCCAATCTTTTGAAGCGCCCTCAGGTGAATGTGGGAATGCCTTCAAACATATGTGATCCTCTTAGACATCACGAGACTTCATGGTGGAACATACAATGTGGAACTCCTTAAGATGCTTATGAGGACATTCACCTGCAAGTCCATGAAACTTAGGCAACAAATGCATTAGTCCAGTTTTTAGCAGATATGACACATCCTCATTGGGATACTGGATACACAAGCTTTCGTATGTGAAACCAGGTGTAGCCAACTCCCTTAATGTTCTCTCACGTGGGATTGGAGGTGGTTCAGCCATATGTTTAGAGTATGCAACATAATGCACAGAAACAGCAGAATCAATATCATTATCAGATAGAATAACACTAAGATGAAAAGACTCACTATCTAAATTTAAATTCCTAACTTGTCTAACCAAACTATGAAATGTTCTATCAATTTCAGGATTTATTGGCTGCAAAGAGTTAGGATTTCCCCTAGTCATACACTAAATGTAGCAATAAGAATCATGTAGGGCAGTAAGTAAAATACATATTAAATTTCAGTGATTAACCAAAACTTTGCATCAATAAATCCTAATACCATAAGAAACATCCACAAAAAATTTAAGAATAAAACTCAAAGCCTAACTAATTTAATTAAATGCAACAAAATAAAAATAATTGGAAAAATAAACTTGTAAAATAAAAAAGAAATAGTAATCAGACATTTTTGGATTTTCAGGGTGGGTTCTACAGACACAGTATGTAGAGAAATAATCATTGGATTTCTCTACCCCAAATGCATATATAATATGTCCAATTCTGATTAATGGTTCCAAAGTTATGTCCAAAATAGAAAATCAATAGTAAAACTAGTCACTACTTGTTTGTATCTCACAACCAACAACAAGGTGATCGACTAGGATGCATCCAGTATTCAATACGTCATGAAAGAAGTTTCGAAACAAAGTTTCATGCAAAAAATTTAACCACAACTATATTAACCAACATTCACCCAAATCAACCAATAGACAAATAGCTAAACAAGACAGCAAACAGCAAACAGTGAATGCTACAGGCAGATTTTGAAACCCAAACAAAATGGTTATTCTAAGACACACACTAATCTATACTAAGAACCTTTGACAATAACCGATAATCCCCGACAACGGCGCCAAATTTGATCGAGGCCGTACCCGATACAAATAATATAACAATTAAAACTGCAGTACTAGGAAGTGACTCCTAGGTCGTTTCCCAAGGATTATCTTTCAAGCAAAGTATGAAACACCTTATACTCACACACACAAGGGGGGTTTTGTTGTTGAATAGTATGAACATAAATCAAATTCAGAAA
>NC_032023.1:4208917-4222396 GCF_001865875.1 Lupinus angustifolius | reverse complement strand
TTAAAAATACAATCTTCACTTCAACACATATCCTCGACTTCCATAATGCCCAAAATGCCATTGGTGTCAAATGTAATATGAAAATGGTAATAGATTTAATCAGGCCAAATAATCCCAAATTAACTCATTTTAGGAATATTAGTCCAATAAAGTCTAAAACACTAAACCATGTGAAACAAAGTCAATTAGGCACCAAGAATCATCAATCATACTAAATTAAGGTTATGAATTGTGTGTAATATATTGCTCATCACAAGTATTGCATACAATAGGTTGATATGAATTATCTTTCGAGCAATTACATGAGCTACAAGAGTATATTAAGTCTAAGGTTTCATTTTCTAGTTTTAACTCATCTAACTCTTTTTGCATTTTAAGGATTTGTTGTTCAAGCAATAAGATTACCCATTTTCTATCAATATTAATCCTAGCAAGCTTTTTATGTTCTTCATGTAATTCAACAAATGTATTATATAACTCATCATATGTAAGGGAGTCATCAGTAGAAGATGAAGTATCAAAATATACCTTATTTGCATCATCTTGTGCATTAGAGCTGCAAGGTTCTTGTGTTTTGACCATAAGGCACACTTTCGCAGACTCCTCCTCATCTGATGTGCTCGATGTAGTTTCCTCCTCGGGAGCATCCCACATGATGTATGCTCTTTTCGATTTGAAATCTCGAGAAATTCTCTTTTCAGATTCAAGCTTCTTGAGATAGGTTGGACATTGTAGCCTCATGTGTCCAACCTTCCCACATTCATGGCAAGTGAAGCTCTCCTTTAAGATCATGCCCTTTTTGGTTGAGTCTCGCTCTTCTTTCTTCTGAAACCTCTTGACTCCCCCTCTTTTCTTTAGGAATTTACCAAATTTTCAAACTAGGAGATAGATGGTTTCTTCATCCAGGTCGAAATCAGAACCATCATCTTCTTCTTGATCTTGCAAACTAGTTGCCTTGAGAGAGATGATTTTCTTCTTCCGGTCTGAATCTTCGTTCATGGTCAAACACCCTAAATCCATCTCATGTTCCTGGAGTTTGCCAAGTAGAGTTGCTAAAGGCATGTAATGTAAGTCTTTCGACTCCACGATCACAATTACTTTCGACTGCCATTTCCTATCAAGGCAACACAAAACTTTGTTAGTTAACTCTCGTTTAGCAAAATTTTTATCTAGGGAAACTAAATGGTTAACAATGTGAGTAAATCGCTTTTGCATTTCACTAATTGATTCATTTGATAACATGTGAAATAGCTCATATTCATGTGTTAGCACATTTAGCCTAGCGCGCTTAACCTTGCTCGTGCCTTCGTAAGTCACTTGTAAAGTGTCGTACATCTCTTTAGCGTTTTGGCACTACGACACCCTAAAGAATTCATTGTATGATAGGACCAATTTTATAATATTTTTGGCACGTAGGTTTGCGGAGTCTTTTTGTGCTCATCATCGGTCCATAGAATTTTTCGTTTTTCTTTAGGTTCATCATCCACCAAGTGAAGTGGAACGAAAGGACCATTGACCATGGATTCTCAAATTTTCGTGTCAATCGCCCCAATGAATATTATCATGCGCACCTTCTAGTAGGCGTCGCCCCTGAAAATCGGAGCGTGGTTGATGGATGTGCCATCACCGCTAAACGGGTTTGTGGAACCCATTGTAGTATCCTCTAGGATCGAACAAATATGCGATCAAGCTAGCACTTTTGTACTAGCTCTACTACCACTTGTTTGGTATCAACATGACAAAATATACCTAGAAGGGGGGTTGAATAGGTGTCGCGGATCACGTACTATGCTTTTCCTCTATTTGTGCAAAACTAAAACAGACAGTAGTTAATCAATTATGCTTGATCTTAATCGATTAAACACTTCTTGGACTTAATCGATTAAGCTTGTAGATAATCGATTATCCTGACCCTTGAACAACTTGATTCTTTGGTTTCTTGCATAACAAGTTACCGATTACTGATTTTTTACATAATCAATTGATTAATGAGGTTACAGAAAGACAGTAAATAGATTATAGCATGCAACTCATATTAACACAATTAATCAACAAATTAAAGACGAATAGTAAAGAGATTAGGGATAGAAAGAGGTGAACAAGGAATGTTTATCCTAGTACTTTTGCGGTCCACTACAAACTACATCCACGCCTCCCCTTCTGATTAAAAACACACTTCCAATTACAAAGACAAAAAAAACTAAGCCAATCCTTACTTAGACCCTATGAGCTTGACAACCTAGGTTTGACCTAACTAAATCGCCTAGTAGGATCTCATATCCTTTTGCGATCAGCCCCAACCTCAGTATCGCTCGAACTAAGACCTCTTAGCCTTTGAGAATATTATCAAGATCTCTCTTGTAGTGAAACAATTCATGAAGAGATCATCTTCCTTGTTCAAACAGAATGTATTGAGTTGACTTGAGTACTTAATACTCAGATTCAACAATTGAAAACTCAATCTAAAACACAAAGCAGAAAATCCATAAGAACCTAATTCTAATGAAATTTAATGCATTAGGTTTTCCAAAAATGATTCACACTCTTTTCAGAAAAAGATTTTCCTCACAAATATCTCAAAGGAATCAAGAACTAGATGTAAGAATTCAATGCATAGAAAACTAGAGACAACATACTATGATATTAATATCTAAGCCTAAATCAGAATGCTTTCACTCCCTAGGTTTTCTAAATGCACTTGTTCACTACAATGCAATCTGTGAAAATGTAAGCTCTTTAACATTTTTCGAAATATGCAAGTTATGCAACATTGGCAAGAATTACAACATTTATACTAATCCTACTAATACTGATATTAATCGATTATTCATCCACTTAATCGATTAATGGTATGTTAATAATCAGTTTTCTGTTACGTCTTAATCGATTATATGGTGTCTTAATCGATTAACATGCTAACAACATCTGATCAGTTAGTAACTGAATTCTAGATAATCTATTACACAAACTACTTAATCGATTATAGTGATTTAAAAATATTTTTCTTGATTTATGGTAAACTACCTATATGATATACACATGCTATAAATAGATTTTCAAAATATATTACCTTTATTGCATGAGACTATGTATGTGTATGCATGAGCCTAATTATCATAAGATATCTAGATGTTATGTCTCAATTTTAGTCTTATTCAATTTCAGTTCTTGTGAGACTTTCCACCAAGGTTTACCTAACCTAGACTCAATCTAAGGCAATCATCTGAAGAATTTTAATACAAGTAAATATAATAAGGCACTAAGTCTATAGATGCAACCTATGAGTCTTTGGCTCGTTGTTTATTGCATGATCTTCTAGCTTTCTTGTATGTGTGTTTTCTTCATCAAAACTTCAGTTAGCCTTAAATGTGCAGGTCTTGACTCTTTGTACTTTCAGTATTGTCACATTTTCAGGGAGTGCATTCTAAGTCCTACCCATAATATCGTAATTGTTGCTTAAGCCACAATACATGGGAACAACAACTAATCACTATAATGTATTATGTCTTAGCAATACTTAGAGTAACACATACTTATTTTTATAAAACCAGAGAGAAGTACATTTCCTAAAACATGACAAGTATCACTTGTAATTTTCCTCTCAATCTTGCATCCAACAAAATCTGAATCTGAATATCCCACCAAGTCACATAAACTTCCTTTTGGATACCATAATCCAACACCAGTTGTGAGTTTCAAATATTTCATTATTCTTTTAACGGAAACAATATGTGACTCTTTAGGTTTTGATTGATATCGTACACAAAGACAGACACTATATATAATATCAAGTCTGCTTGTAGTAAGGTAAAGAAGGGAGCCGATCATTTCTCAATACTTTGAAAAATATATGCATTATCCTGCTTCATCAATATCAATGTCTTCCCATGTGGTGTATGCGCGTCTACCATTATTCTTTTCCGACTTCCCTTTGAAGGGATTCTTCTTTAAGGAAGAACAGTCCGCCTTTACACGACCAAATTTTCCACACTCAAAACAATTGAAAGTTTTATTTGATGTAGAAGCCTTATGGCTCTTGGTGAATCTTTTTGTTTGTCCAACCCTCTCTCCTTTGTTCCTCTTCAAGAATTTACTAAACTTCTTTACAAGGATGCTCATATCCTCTATGTCATCCATTTCTGATTCATCACCGAAGGTTTCACATGCATCAGCCTTTGCCTTCAAGGAAATGTTCTTCCTCTTCTTTTCTTACTCTCCATGTTATTCAAGTTGGCTTAACTCCAACTCATGTTCCTGTAACTTTCCAAAAAGTGCAGCCAATAAAACTTTTATAGGTTTTTCTTTTCAGATATGGATGTCACCTTAGATTTCCAAGTTCTGGTTAGAGACCTAAGAACTTCTAGGTTAAGGTCACTATTTGACAGCATTTTACCAAGTGCAATGAAATGGTTTGTAAGATAAGTAAACTGCTTTTGGAGGTCAAGTATATTTTCTCTTGGTTTCATGCCGAACATATCATACTCTTGGGAAAGAGTATTGAGTCTGGAACGTATAAATTCCCCAATACCCTCATGAGTAGTCTCTAAGGTGTCCCACATCTCCTAGGGCTAAAGTGAGGATATTTTTGGCTTTAAGCTCATACTGCACCTTCTTCTTCATCATTCCAGGTAGATTTTGGTTTGGTTTCCTTTACATCATTGATTATAATAAATGGTTCATAACGGCCTTATTCAATCACATTCTAGAGATCAAGGTCTTAAGACTTTATGAAGATTCTCAAACTTATTTTCCAAAAATCATAGCATTCTCGAGATGATTGATGTTGGGACCTTCTCCATAAAAGGATTTTGAGGCCATATTTAAGTTAAGGATCTTTGGAGTATCTTACCCAAACTAGGCTATGGTGTTAGTTGTATGTATAAGATGACAACTAAGGGGGGTGAATTAGTTTACTCGTCAAGGCTAAATTTTTCTACTATAAATAGTTAGAGTATGTTGCAGCGGAAATGTTATGCAAAAATAACCAAGTACATAATACAATGTACATAGAGTAGGGAGAAGAAAAACAATACATAGCATATTTTATATTGGTTCAACTTCTTGTCTAACGAAGGCTACATCTGATACTCTTGCAGCACAAGAGATTTTTCCACTGATATGTTGAGTTGTAATTAAAAATCTGAACCCGAGATTATATGTACATTACACACTCACCTATACCTCACCATTTAGAAGATAACCACTTCTAAGCAACACTCTTCCTTTTTCCACCAGACACTATGGGGAAAAGTAAATACAAGATAAATGAAAAATTTGCTAAGGCAAGGATTAACATACAAGATATAAAAATTCTATAACTTGCAATTCTTAGATTCTTTCTATACTCATTACATAATGCTCTTTAGTCTTTAAGTTAGGAAAACTTTAGACAAAGCACTTATGTGTAACTTTAGAAAAATCTGAAAGTTAAAAACTTAAGTTGCATAAACAAAATGCAAAAAATATTATGTGAAAGTTGTACAATTGTGTGTGTCACGAAATCGTTGTCTCATGCCCTTTAAATAGGTTTCCAACTAGCCATCATTCCCCTAAGTAAAGTTATAACTCGATTAGAATGAAAGTCAATCATTTGGGATGAAAAATGTTCAGTTTGGATTTGAAAATCTGGTCCAATAGTTCTCTGTATCTGTAACCAATTACTGATGGCGATAACCGATTAGACAAACATTTTGTCCAACTGAGTAATCAGTTACTCTGTGTTATTTTTGTTGTGTAATTCATTATACAGTTTGGTAACCTAATACTCAGTCCTAGTATTTTTTACTCATTATCACACAGTTCAAGCTACATGTTACTCATGTCTAGTAACTTGTTACTCAGGTCATGTAACCCGTTACTTTGCATTTGGAAAATTAATTTCTTTTCACTAAGAGTTTCCAAATTATTTTAAAAATTGTTTTTCCACTTATGAGCATTGATACTAAATATATAAAAGGTTAAGAATAAAAGTACCTATATAGAAGACTTAAAAACTCTTGATCTTGTAGCTTGGTCTTCTATGTCTTCAAGGTCTTCATGCTTTTGCTTCTTTTTGGTAATCTTGGTGTATTTATCAAATTCGTTCCAAGGCTAGAAGAAAGATCTTTTTCACATTAACATTTCCACCGTCATTGCCACCATTGTCACGTGGTGGGCTTAAACCACCACCACTTTCATCAAAATCAACCTCATCACTATCAACTTACACATTTTCATTTTCATCATCAGTATAAAGTATAGAAAGTCACTCTGCAATTTATGCTCCATCTGATTCTAGAATTTCCATTTCTTTTATCCTTTCAGACAATAGATCATCTTATTGGTTAGAAGATCTTGCTCCCGATCTTGGCGCGATTTTTGATGAAGACACCAATATCACCCAAAAGAAGTAAAAGGATGAAGACCTTGAAGACCTAGAAGAAAGCTACACAAGTTTAATTATGTTTTACCAATTTCTCATACGAAATCCTTTATGAAAATGTATTTTCACTTGGAATGAAATGAGATATAGTTGAGTGTGTGATGTGCTCTAGAACTTAAAACCATTACAATTAAAGTTCTTAGCCAAACAACTTCAACCACAAATTGTCACTATAAAGTGACACACAATTAAAAATCATAAATATAGAAACTACTATATTTATATTATTTTTTGGATTATAATTGGCTAGGGACATGGCGACATGATTTTCTTGGGACCAAGGATTTGTGTCCGTATCTATCTGTCTCAACTCCCAAGTACCATAACCTTAATTATCTCTTTTCCATCATTGTGTGCCTTTTCTCTCACACTATGTATGAGTATCTACATTATAACTATATTCTCCCCTTCTTTCTTTCTTTCAATCTACATACTTTTCATTTTGATCATTTTGTAGTGAAAATGGGTTCTCATAAGAGAAAAGACTTTGAGTATTTTAAGGACATTGGTTTTGGGTTCCGAGGTTACATTAAAGGTCAATGGAAGGCCAATGGTTCATTACTCACTTCTCTCAATCCTTTTAACAATCAGGAGGGCCAACCCCCCGCATGTGCAACAGGTGCGACCGCCTAGGGCTCATGATGATAATAGGTCCTTTTAGGAAATATTAATTTTAATCATATATAATAATTTTCTATTTTATTTTATCAGTGTGATTTTTCTTAAATTGTATAATGACTTTAGTACATTTCGTAACTCTGGTTAAATTTCATTCGATGAAAATGATAATAAAGACAAATTGATTAAAGCTTTAAGTCTCAATGAAATTTGAAAATTATAAATAAATCCTTTGTACAAATTTTCGTGTTAAGTTTTACATAGTTTCCAAAAAAATCGAATTTGTTAGTAAAACTGTGGCACATAAAAAGCGTGAGAACTTGTATTCATAATTTCCATAGTCCCCTTGAAAAACTCTTAAATTTGTAATAAAATCAGAGCTCATATTCGTAACATGCAAAGAGCCTTAGATATGTAATTATCGGTGTTGACAGTCATGTTCTCTTAATTTATATTTCCATTTTTATTTTGACTTCAATTTTCCAATTCTTTAAATCCATGGTAAATTGTCCAAGGAAACTTTGATATACAACTAATTTAGATTTATTTAGTTAAAATAAATAACAAATTTAGACCCTTAAATACGCGTCATACTCTAGTACATGTGCTGGACTTTTACATACACGTCATTGTCTGGTACCGGTGCTAAATTCTTCAATACCTAACAGTCAATAACCCATCTTTTCTCATTACAAACAGATAACCGCCTCTCCACTCTTCTATATCCTCCTTCCATTCTCAAACTTTCTCTTATGAGTTTTATTTCCATTACCATGTCTCCATTTTTTGTTCTCATCATTCTATCATTACTATCTTGATCTTCTTCAACATCCATAGATTCTAAAAGTATTTACATTGTTCACATTAAACATTTAAACAAACCCGGCATCTATTCAACCCATCATGTATGGTACACCACCACTCTCTCTTCTTTCTCCTCCATCTACTCCATCTCCAACCCCTTACTCAATACCTATACAACTGCGTACAATGGTTTCACATCCTCCCTCACTTCACAACAAGCCGATGAACTTCTCAAATCCGATTTCGTCATCGGAATCTACCAGGACACTCTCTATCAACTGCACACCACTCGTACCCCTGAGTTCTTAGGACTCCAAACTAACTCAGGGTTACCCAAAGGACTCGTTAATGAAACCCTCAACAAGTGTTTGCATGATATCATCATAGGAGTTCTCGACACTAGAGTATGGCCGGAATCTAAAAGCTTTAATGATACTGGAATGTCGGATATACCTAAACGTTAGCGTGGAGAATGTGAAAGCGGAAAAAAATTTCCTTCCTCTTTATGTAACAAGAAGCTCATTGGTGCTAGAAGCTTCTTTAAAGGCTCCAACATGGCACTGAGATATAAAAATGGTAAAGGGAGTGAGATAGTAAATATATCAATTAAAAATATTAAACCTTCACTATTACTACTGACTTTGCTTCATTGTCATTGGGCGAGTCAGCACATGGACATGATGCAAGACATCATATCTATGTTCATACTTTCTATTGGTTTGTTTGTTACTTTGCTTGAACATTGTTAGACATAATTATAAGACGGTGGTTTTTGGTTTTATTTTTATTGATTGTGTTTGGTGTGTTTTGGATTTTATTGCAGGTACATCTATGTCTTGTCCACACATAAGTGGTTTGGCTGCATTGATAAAAGCTGCTCACCCATAGTGGAGTCCTAGTGCGATCAAATCTGCACTAATGACAACAGCATATACCCTTGACAACACAAACACCACACTCCATGAATCCTCAGTTGGAGCCATTTCCACTCCATGGGTTCATGGCTCCGGCCATGTCGACCCACAGAAAGCACTTTCTCCTGGCCTTGTCTATGATGCATCAACCAATGACTACATCAAATTCCTGTGCTCCTTGAACTTCTCCCTATATCACATTCAGACGATTGTTTAGAACCCTATTGTCAATTGTTCTAAGAAATTCTCTAACCCTGGCCAGCTCAATTACCCATCATTCTCAATCTTATTTAGAAGTAAGAAGTGGGTAGTTCGCTATAGGCGTACCTTGACGAATGTCGGCGATGCCAATTCGATATATAACATGGCCATTGATGGGCCATCGACAGTTAGTGTAAATGTGAAACCTTCTAAGCTTGTTTTTGGGAAAGTACATGAAAAGAAAAGGTAGACCATGACATTTGTGTCTAACAAATGTGCTTCTATAAAGGCTGCCTTTGGTAGCATCAATTGGAGCAATTCACAGCACCAAGTAAGGAGCCCAATTGCTTTTACTTGGTCAGGGAAGTGATATACTTATTTGAGCTTGTAACCAATACATCATAACATTATTATTAGTTGGACAAGTTGAAGGTTGATTTTTTTCTTTACCAATTTTAGAAAAAGACGGAACCATCGGATGTTTATTTACTTTGTTTTATTGTGTGTACCCAGTAAAAGTATAACAAATAATACCAATATATTTATTAAAACCAGTCAACATTCTCATATATGCAAATTCCAAGTGAAACTCATTAGAAGCAGCGTAATACAACAATTTTTGGCCAAGTTTTCTGTGTTTTATCTCCTTTTAATTTGACCAAAAAAGTGAGTGCAATTTAATATGAAGCACCTCAACTAAGTGAAATTGTAAATGAAAGTCCACTAGCCTTTTGGTGTTTAAACTAGAATTGGTACTTATCTTGTACACCAAAAAAATGAAACCTGAAAGAAATTTTTCAATAAGAATTGATAAAAGGATGGCTTCAGTTGGCAACAGGTACATAGAAAGAGGAAGAGAATAAGGTTAATAAAATTGAAAAAAGAAGCTACGATAATTGAATAAAGATAATTAAATTGAAAAGGAGGAGGAATTGCATAACCAAACCGATTCAATATAAATTCATAAATTGATCTCAAAAGTTTATATGTTTTGAATTGCTTTTATAGGGAGCTGACTAGTTAGAATTAAACATGTATCAAACTTGGAACTAAACCATTATATTTTATACGGTTATGATATTATACACGATTAAAGACAATTTTGATCTCTTTCTCAATTGTGAGATACTTTTACTATCGATTGCGGTTGGTTCGAGTGCATCTATTAACTCTAATGTATGAAAATGTAATGTTTCATATACGAAAATAAATTAAAGCAAATGAATGTTGTTACAAATTAACTAACTCACATCAATATAAGAATTCCAAAATAAAATCAATAAAATGATATCATTTTAAGATTTGAGTGTATATTATACAATCTCATGTCAGTGTAAACATTTATATCAACTCAATAAATTATCTACCACTCATTTGCATTACTTTTTGAAGAGTCAATAATGACTAAAAATGAATGATGGATAATACAAAGACACCGTATAAAACTGATATAATGTCAATACATACATTTTTTTCTCTTAATATTATGAAATGAACAAAATTACTATTCTAATTACAAAATCAAATAAGTATACCACAATCTCCCTTGGAGAAGCATATGCAATAGTTAAGCCATGGTTGAGAAATACAAAAAACATTGTGAATGTGATGAAATTTGAAAAGAGTGAATGAAAACACAACCTGAAAGTAAATTAGTAAATCAGAGACTTGCCGATGGACTTTAGAAGCCAAGGCGATGAAGATAATGAAACTATGGTTGAGAACATACATGAACATGAATGTCTTAAAATAGTAGGTGAAGTCATACCAATACATAATTCGGGTTCTACTAATTAATCATATTTCGATAAAGTGAAATATACATATATATTATACTAATTTAAGAAACTAATAGAAAAAAATGTTATTTTTTTTTATTTACATCATTCTTAAAATATATATTAATTGTCTTAGTAAAAACAAACAATGTTAATCTTCCACAAAATTTGAGAAAAAAGGGAATATACTATTTTTTAAATAAAATTTGTGGACACTGTAAATAACATGGCATTGAATCTTCTGCTATTGTCCTTCAATATCAAATAGACATCTCATGTATCCATTCATATCTCATTTGGTGTCTCTGTCCAATTATAAAGTGACACGCAATTAAAAATAAAAATCATAAATATAGAAACTAATATATTTACTTGATTTTGTAGAGTATAATTGGTTAGTGACATGGCGACATGATTTTCTTGGGACTGAGGATTTGTGTCCTTATCTATCTGTCTCAACTCCCAAGTAAAATAACCTTAATTATCTCTTTTCCATCATTGTGTACCTTTTCTCTCACACCGTGTATTAGTATCTACATTATAACTATATTCTCCCCCTCTTTCTTTCTTTCAATCTACACACTTCTCATTTTGATCATTTTGTAGTGAAAATGGGTTCTCATAAGAGAAAAGACTTTGAGTTTTTAAGGACATTGGTTTTGGGTTCCAATAACATTAGAGGTTACATTAAAGGTCAATGGAAGGCCAATGGTTCATCACTCACTTCTCTCAATCCTTTTAACAATCAGGAGGGCCGACCCTCCGCATGTCCTATAGTTGTGACTTCCCCGGGCTCATGATAATAAAAGGTCCATTTAGGAAATATTAATTTTAATCATATATTGTTATTTTTCTAATTTATTTTATTACTGTGCTTTTTCTTAAATTGTGTAATGACTTTGGTACATTTCGTAACTCTGTTTAAAGTTCATTCGGCGAAAATGATATTAAAGATAAATTGATTAAAGCTTTAAGTCTCAATGAAATTTGAAAATTATAAATAAATCCTTTGTACAAGTTTTCGTGTTAAGTTTTACATAGTTTCAAAAAAATCGAATTTGTTAGTGAAATTATGGCACATAAAAAGTGTGAGAACTTGTAGTCATAATTTCAACAGTCCCCTAGAAAAACTCTTAAGTTTTTAATAAAATCAGAGCTCATATTTTTAACATGCAAAGAGCCTTAGATATGTAAGTATCGGTCTTGACAGTCATGTTCTCTTAGTTTATCTTTCTATTTTTATTTTCACTTCAATTTTCCAATTCTTTAAATCCATGGTAAATTTTCCATAGCAAATTTGATATACAACTAATTTAGATTTATTTAGTTAAAAAATAATAACAAATTTAGACCCTTACATACATGTCATACTCTGGTACCCGTGTTGGACTTTAACATACGCGTCATAGTCTAGTACCAATGCTGGATTCTTCAATACCTAATAGTTGAAAACCCATCTTTTCTCATTACAAACAGATAACCGCCTCTCCACTCTTCTATATCGTCATTCCATTCTTAAACTTTCTCTTATGAGTTCTATTTCCATTACCATGTCTCCATTTTTTGTTCTCATCATTCTATCATTAATATATCTATCTTCTTCTATATCCGTAGATTCTAAAAGTACTTACATTGTTCATGTGAAGAAGATTTTTGCTCCTGACCTTGGCATGGTTTTGATGAAGACACCAACATCACCAAAAAGAAAAAAATGGAGAATACTTATGAAGACAAATCTTCATGACAAAATTAGTCTAAGTCTAAATAGGTACTTCTATCATATACTCTCAAAATATACAATAGTAGTAATGCTCAAACTATTTTTTAAGAAATTGAAACACTTTAAGTATAAACAAAACAATTTTCAAAAATAGTGCGCAACATGTTACTCTATCTAATTAACAGGTTACATAAGTGAGAAAATCAGTTACCCAACAAAAACAGTGCAGGGTAATCGAGTACTGTATGTGAGTAACAGATTACCCATTTTAGCAAAGTTGAGTTTTCGATTACTCAAGGCTATAATCGATTATGCTAATTCAATTTTAAATGCCCAGTTGGACAGAGAGTTTGGGTAATCGACTACTAAAGCTTGTAATCGATTACTCAGAGTTGTTGCAACAATTTTCAAATTTCAAAATGAATGGTTTTCATCCCAAACGAAATGGATTTATTCCAATCAATTCCTACCCTTTCAAAGAGGTGTTATGGCTGGATGGAAAGCCTATTTAAAAAGGCATTGAAACTCAGAATCAAATCATAACTCTTACACAATCTTCTCACAAACTTTCAAACATAATTCTGAAAATTCTGTAAAATATTTTCTGCACTTTTTGTAACTTGTTCTTAAACTTTCAAAGTGAATTTTCTCAGTTGCTTGAAGTAAAGTTTTTCAAAGTTTTATAAACTTATAAGAGCATTATTACTTAGTATACAAAGAGTTATCATTTTCATCCCAAACGAAATGGATTTATTCCAATCAATTCCTACCCTTTCAAAGAGGTGTTATGGCTGGATGGAAAGCCTATTTAAAAAGGCATTGAAACTCAGAATCAAATCATAACTCTTACACAATCTTCTCACAAACTTTCAAACATAATTCTGAAAATTCTGTAAAATATTTTCTGCACTTTTTGTAACTTGTTCTTAAACTTTCAAAGTGAATTTTCTCAGTTGCTTGAAGTAAAGTTTTTCAAAGTTTTATAAACTTATAAGAGCATTATTACTTAGTATACAAAGAGTT
>NC_032023.1:4208469-4208817 GCF_001865875.1 Lupinus angustifolius | reverse complement strand
GAAGAGTGAATCCATGGACGTCCCAACAAGCAGCTATACGTGGGATTGATATCCATTACATGAAACAAAATGTTAAATGTGCATGGTCCTATCTTGATCGGTAACTCCATCTCCCCCATCACATCTCTGCGGGACCCATCAAAACCCTTAACAATCATTGAACTGACCCTCAAGCAGGAGGCGTCTACTGGCAACCTGGAGAAGGTCTGCTTCGTCATTACATTCAGAGACGACCCATTGTCTAGGAGGACTTTACCAATCACACAGTCATTTCACATTACTGAGATATGCAGGGGGCGAACATGTCCGGTGCCCTCAGGAGGTAACTCTTGGTCACAAAAGGATATG
>NC_032023.1:4207803-4208369 GCF_001865875.1 Lupinus angustifolius | reverse complement strand
GTTCAACACCTTTAGCAGCATATTCCTGTGAGCCTCAGAGCTCATTAATAAGGATAACAAAGATATCCTTGCTGGAGTCTTATTAAGCTGGTCTACTACCTTGTATTCGCTTTGCTTGATGAACCTTAGAAACTCACAAGCCTCTTCATTTGACACTCCTTCGGGTAAGGCTACCTCGACTTCCTCTTCCGTGGGTTCTGGCGCTTTTTCTTTGTTTTTATCCTTAGTGGCCCCAGATGGACCCCTTTCTATCTCTGGTGGAACATAGATACGTCCCGACCTTGTGATTCTACTACTTCCCGCAATGTTGGTAATTATAGAAGGATTCCCCATTGGTTCCTCTTTGTAAATCCAAGGCACTGCCTTATCTGACTCATACGGGAATGGACTCTGCTCTCTTGCTATCACGGGCTTCATTTTTCGAATGAATGGTTCCCATTGGTGCTGATTGAAGTATGTCTGAACTCCCCCCGGTGGATTCATCATAGGTTCGTACGTGCGTATGAATACAGGTACTTTATTTTGGTGTCTCTCTAAGACATTAATTCCATAACACTGCGAACCTC
>NC_032023.1:4206331-4207703 GCF_001865875.1 Lupinus angustifolius | reverse complement strand
TGGATAGATCCAAGAAGGTCCTGATCTGAGTCTTCTCCAGGCGGATGTACCAATTCATAGCTACCCCTACTAAGTTGTCTTGAAAGCAGTGGATCAACAACTTATCATTCCCATGATAAGCTGACATCTTTCTGGCGTACATGTGTAAATGGCTTTTGGGACAGGTAGTCCCATTATACTTCTCGAACTCAGGCACTTTGAATTTGGGAGGGAGTACTACATCCGGCACCAGACACATCTCAAAAGCATTCTTTAGATCCACACAGTGGGTTCCCTCAATAGCCCTCAATCTCTCTTCTATTGAGCTCCACTTCTCTTCTTCTTTCTCCGTGTTTGGAGTGTTACTTCCCAGAGGAGTCCTTTGGGTCCCATCATGATTGTACCTTCCGTTTGCTTGATGGTTGGCATTCGGCTGTCTTGCATTGGTGTCATGACTTTCATGAGGCTGACCAGTACCGTCCCCTAGACTGGGGCTTCCGGATCCTGAATGAGGTTGTGGCCCAGCAGTTGCAGTCTTCTCTTTCTCGCTCTGGAGGGTCTTCAGGATGCGAAACATCTCTGCCATCTGCTCTTTCAAGCTAGCTAATTCAGTCCTGGAATCTTGACTGGAGTCTGAAGAGTCGGCCATCTGTCTAGCTCGGAGTCGGGTGTGGTAGGGGTGTTGCGGAGCAATGCTGATTGAAAAAATGCAAATAGTTACGAAAATTGTATTGATTTTTTAAAAAAAAAAAAAAAATTCCGTTAGTATAGCGAGTATGATGAATCCTTTATTTGAGAGTCGGGGAGCGCAGTCCATCGATTCTACTAAAGCAATTTTCAGAAGAGAAATTTCCACTCCGTGGTTGCATTTTGGACAAAATATAGCAATGTTGACCCCCTCATATTATTTGTTTTTTTTCGTTCTCTTTTCCTTTTCTTTTTATTGAGACAAAGTGTGGACATAACAAGTAATTTTATTGATAAAAATGATAAAGGGGAATCACATCAATCGATTTCCTCCTTTTTATTCCGAATATTTATCCTAAATCTAAAATTCCTCAGTCCTCTTCTTCCACTTCTTGAGCCTTCGAGCAATGGGGGCACAACTGTCGAAAAATGTCTTCATAGCAGGGAGTATTTCGGTTTCTAGATACATGTGGACCTCATGGTTTGCAGGCTCAAAAGTTACCAGCCAATTGTCTGCAAAGTCCCCAATCCCATCAATGATGTCCATACATCTTCTTTCCCACAACTCTTTATCTTCCCTACATTCTCCCAAAACATGCTCCCAATTGTGTGACCATGTCTCCCTTTCCCCCATCAACTGATCATAGGCTTGCCTAAGGTCTCTTATTTGGTCTATGAGCTGGTTTCTTTCCCTATTCATGTCCTC
>NC_032023.1:4205635-4206231 GCF_001865875.1 Lupinus angustifolius | reverse complement strand
GAATACCCAACAACATTTCATATTCCTCCACGGTCGGGGATGCATCAAGCTCAGGGAATTCAAACACCCTTAATTCCGGGTTCCAATATTGGATCATGATCTCCATAGCTTTTAGTGTCTCGGGTTCAATATGGACATTAAGCAGATCGATGAGTCGCTCATATGTTTTGGTGAAGCGTTCTTGCTCTTCTGCGGGAATTCGTTGACTACATTCTAAAAGGAAATTTATATCATTTGCTTGTACCTCCACCTTTGTCCCTTGTTTGGGGGTATCAATATTGCTATATTTTGGATCCATGGGACTCGTACCTTGCTATACAACGGATTTTTATGAAAAAAAGAGAAGTTAATGAATGTATGATAATGCATGTATAGCAAATAATTTTCATACCCATGCATGTAAAAATAATTTTCTATAATAGTACGATAATGCATGTGCACGTAAATAATTTTTATTTTAGCATGGTAATGCATGAGAAACAAATAATTTCTTTTTAGTTTGATAGTGTATGTTAAAATGATTTTTATAATAGAAAAATAATTTTCATAATAGTGTGATAATGTATGTGAAACAAATAATTTCATAATATGCATTT
>NC_032023.1:4204664-4205535 GCF_001865875.1 Lupinus angustifolius | reverse complement strand
AGTACGATAATGCATGTGCACGTAAATAATTTTTATTTTAGCATGGTAATGCATGAGAAACAAATAATTTTTTTTTTATAGTTTGATAGTGTATGTTGAAATGGATTTTATAATAGAAAAATAATTTTCATAATAGTGTGATAATGTATGTGAAACAAATAATTTCATAGTATGCATTTATTGTCCAAATATAGGGTACGCTTATTGGGTTTCCTGGGGTTACCTGCAATCATAACTATTAGGTAGGATTTAAGGCCTTTACGTGACACACCTTATGGGGTATCCTAGAGGTGCCCAGATTGCTTCTCTCTCCAATAGAGAAACCCAAATATTCTAGGGATTATAAGTGGGACGGACCACACCGATAAGGCCCATTATATTTGGTGACAATTTGAGTGGTTCATCGTGCCAATACAAGTGGGACCCAGAGTCCACACCGGCAGGGCGGATGTTCCTTTTTAATCTAATGCTCGGGCATAGAGCACATACTTAAATACTAGTATGACATGCACCACATAAGCAATAATAACAATAATTACAAAAGAAAATATATGAGCAACAATATAATAATATAACCATACATTTAATATTTATGGGCTGGACTCTCTCAAAAAAGTCCCCAGTGGAGTCGCCAGCTGTCGCGCCCCGATTTTCGGCTACGCGACCTCTCGAGTCGCCACTACATTTTTTACTGTCAAAAATGTAGAAAAATCTTTTTTAGCCCAAGTACCTTGGGCTTTTTGGATTTTTGATATCCAGTTTCGGAAGTCGGTTACAGGGTAGGGAAGGTATTAGCACCCCACCCGCCCGCCTTAAGCGGTACCCTATACTAAACTACATGGATTACTATATTTTTTCTTTGTTGTTATTA
>NC_032023.1:4190715-4204564 GCF_001865875.1 Lupinus angustifolius | reverse complement strand
AGAACACTTTTCAGAAACTAAGGCACACTCTCTCATTCCCCTCTAGAGAGAACTAAAGGAAAACCATTCGGCGCTCTATCATCTGGAAGATCATCTCACCCTCATACCTTCGAGATTCCGGAAATGGCTCAACAAGGTATGTTCTTCATCTTCACCATGAACTCATTTGGGGTTTCTTCGGTCTGGACCATGGATGTTCCATTCGGGTGTATGTATGGGCATACACATTAGGTTGTGGAAACAAAGCCATGGTCATAAGGACTTCCACATTCACTCTATGGATTTCGGATGGAGAAGGAATTTCTCCAACATCGTGGCTCTTGTTTGGGTTTGTTGGGGGGTGTTCCAAGCGGGTTAAGTGGTTTTGGGCAGTGATGGCGCAGTGACGTCGGGTAGGGTGCAACGGTGTAGCAATTATGGGCGGTCTAGGTCATGGCGGTTGTGGGCAGTTTCTGGTTTGGGAGTAAACGCGACTTTTTTTTGGTTTGGAAGAAAAATTGTTAAGGGAAGGGGAAAGAGGGCTAGGGATTAATGGAGTAGATTGTTTTTGTAAATGAAAATTATGCAAATATCTCCATTGTTAAAACCTATTACAACTAAATTATTAGGTTTAGTTTTGTCCAAAAGTCTTGGTGTAGAATGCTAACCTATTCTTTCTAAAATCCGACTTTAACTAGTGTAAAAAATAACTATTATTGATTATTGATAATTAATAGTTAATTATAATAATATCTATACTATATATAAAGTTAAAACTTGAAATAATTATCACCATTATTCTATTTTCCTAATTTGCTCCTAATATTTTTTATTTCTAAAGTAAAACCATATAATCTTAGTTAAATATAATTACTAGATCTTACTTTAAGTTGGATATTATAATAAATATAAAAATTAAAATATGAAGTACATCCAATAAAAAAAATTATATTTCTCTAAAATAAAAAATACAAATTTAATACTTAATATCATAAAATAAGAACGATGGTCGGCAGACACAAAGTGTCTGTCGAAACGCTAGTAATTATAAAGAGCATACTGAATGTACCAACTTAGTATATCCCTAACATAGTGGTATTTGATAGGATAGCTGACCACATACTATACTATGTACCGGTATCCCATGTATCAGGTGAGTATGGTTCCTTTCCTCAGAATTCTACCCATGTTGCTACCACTTTCATAGACTCTCAGAAGCTTAAACTCCAAAAAGTACACTACTAGAGAGTCCAATTGAAGATTGACATAACTTGATCTTCATTGTTAGCCTCAATATGAATCATTGTCCTACTTGTGTGAATGGTAGCATAGTGGTATCTAATATCAACAATGTTAAAGTTGTGATGCCTAAAATCTTTCTTTTTCAACGTAAAAGGAGTTTTTACCGACGATTTTCTAGGAAATCCTCATGTGGTGTATATTATCACAAGGACACAACCAACAAGTTTTAAGATGACAAAAGGGTCAAGATTCTATATATTTGCTTACAACTCTACAATTCAATTAGTCTTGCAAGATGCAGGAATGATAACACCTAAGAACCATCCAATTCATCTATGTTGCTTCAACTTCTTTATCGTTGGTGGGGACAAGAGGTTTTCAACCCCAAAAAGGACACCAAAAGATTTAAACTTGTAGATCATCTGCAATGAATCACATTTGGTCTTCTAGCCGGAGGATGGACTCGTGTTAGCAAAATTTAAATATGGATCTATGACCGCTAGTGACTCTGATCTGTCAAGGTTTTCATGTCGTGAAAACAATATCACGACCAAAATTATGGTCACATTGACCACAAATACCTCCAATTATTCAAAGTGTCAAGATTTTTGAGTTTTCAAAACAATTATTTTGTTTGAACTCTGAAATTCTTATTTAAAATTGTTTAGAAGGTGTTTTTCCTGTTTTGTTAGGAGTCTAGTTTATGCATTGCCATTTGGAAATTCAAACAACATGGGGACTGAAGACGACAATTGTTGTAGAGAATGGTAATGTTCCATGTCAGTTTCATGACTGGTCAACAATGTTTGACCACTAGGAATCAGACTTATCATCAAATAATCAAGATTCGGTCCATACACCTTTCGATCATGCCTGAAAGGCCAACCTAGCTAGGGAAAGGATGACATTAGAAGGTCATGAACAAATCAGAACCTGAAAAGTAGGAAAACCCTCCTACATGTGAAGGTCATATTGCACCACCTAAGTAGTTCACCTTCGCTTTGTCCATACTAAAATGGTTGACAAAATCTATAGTAAGGTGGGTCTGACCAAGGATAAATTAATGCAGCTGTAATGTCAAAAAAACATATTGGGGAGTGCAACCCAATGTACCTCACATAAATCATTTTTTAGAGGTCTCGAAAACATTTTTACCCTATATTCCAATATTCAAATTTTAAAATTAAAGATAATTTGTTGGAAAACAAGGGCTTTAACACACCTAGAGGGAGGTGAATATGTGGTTCGATTTACAATTAAAAGCAATTTGGTTATAGAAGATATTTGCTTATTTTCAATGGTTTTAATCGATTAAAAGATGACTTAATCAATTAAAAAAAGCTCTAGTTAATTGATTAACAAAAGGCTTAATCGATTAACTTGATTAGTTTTCTTGAAAATATTTTGTTCTTGATACAACAAAAAGTAGTGATTAATCTATTCTTACCAGCACTTAAATAGTTCAATTAATGGGATTAATCATGCAAGACACTTATGCAATAATACTAATATGAAATCAATTCAAGATATTGGAAAACGATAATTGCGTAAATATAAAAGTGTAGATATAAGAGAAAATTGACACGCTTGATTTATACTGGTTCGATTACCCACCACTGCAATTTATATCCACTCATCCCCTTCCGATATGGGATATTTGCTTTCACTATGAAGAAATTGAATGTCTTTACAAATACTTCTTCCACCAACTCTTGGACCTAGCTTCTAATGGATACCACACATTTCTAGCTTAGGATTTCTTCCTGAATTCTTCTCTTTTTCTAAGGTGATACCTCACACCTCAAGAGACAAATTTACAACTCGATTGGTCTTTGTGTACAAAAATATTGCACCTTTGTTGGGCTAATCATACACTCAATTTAGAACCTAAAACATCCTTTGATGAATCTCACAATCTCACAATGTGAAGATGAATGATTATGAGATGCAAAGGTTTTGTAAAATCTTTGATATGATGAATACTTGAAAACTTCTTCAAAGATTCATAAACTTTCTCTTATCTAATATCAAAAGTTTCTTGCTCACTTTTCAGAAAAATCTATGCTTTTTCTCTTGAAAATTTGTTGTAAAATCTTGTGTATCAATTTATTGTTTGCTTATGGAAAAGAGCAGTTAAAATATCATTCAGTTTATTGTATCAATTTGTTGTAAAATCTTGTGTATCAATTTATTGTAGACAATTAATCGATTAACGTTCTTTAAAACATCCAACATCCTAAAACTGAAACCGATTTAATCAATTAACCATGTACTTAATCGATTAACGAGTTTCTCATTTGCAAAGACTTAATCGATTAACTTTAATATTGGTTGACTAACTGTTTTCTGAAGATACTTAGTTAATACATAATAAACCTCTAACATGATTAACTAATGCATAATGCATGATTTTGAAATGATATAAGTTCAACTTGTTTAATGCATCAAAAATCTTATACTCATGTTGAATGTTAATACACCTACGTCATGTATGAATGTATATCTCATATGCATCATGATCATAGTTTTTATATGTGCGTTTTATCATTAAGTTCACCTAACTTAGACTGTACCCATTCAAAATATCTTAGGAGCTAAAGAAATGAAAATTTACTCTTTAACTTTATTGATCTTCTTGACGTTTCAATTTGAGTTTCCATGTTGTTGTAGTTTATTTGTCTTTATCTATACTTTATATTTATCAAACTTTAAGTTTTGTCTGTATCAAAATTATGCCATGCACACTTGCCTTCACATAACTAATTGTGAGATTTGATTTCAAATTTTCAAATTTGAATAATATAATTAAAATTGTTCACGAATATTTATCGGGGGCAATTAGTGGGAGGGACACCTTTTATTTTTAGCATGTGAAGATCCTCTGATAAATAGGGCCATTAGTACATGGAAAATACACGTTTTTGACACGTAGATCATTCTTGCGCCAAGTCTATCTCTGTTTTCCACCAATTCCAGATCTGACGTGTGCCTTCTCCTTGCCATTTAGTCATTTACTCCTATAGCTATAAGTTACAACTTACAACTAGAAAAAAGAGAAACTTATATAAAAACATATGTAATACCTTATATTTGAAAAAGATGGATTTTTATTATTTTGTGCTATCAATAACAATTATTTAGGATTAAAATTTAATTAAAATTTAATTTTTAATGTGCTATCAATATTTTATTAGTCTTTTTTATGTAAATATAACATCACATAAGTTTTTCTCTTTATTACGTTGCCTTCTATCAATTTATGACGGTAGTAACTGACAACATGAAATAAAACAGTTTTTCTTTACAAAATAACTAGCAAGTTACCCGTGCATTTGTACGGGACGATATTTTTTGCCGCATGATTAAGAACACATATTACATGTGCATTTATGATTAAGGATATGTATGTTGCTCGTGCATTTGAATGGTTAAAACCATATATATTACCAGTGCATTTATATTGTTAAAAATTATTAATTATATAAAATCATACGGTCAAACCATACTGTTTAACTGTTTAAATTGGATAAACTTAATATGAGTCATCTACTGGTTTAACATCTTGCTTGACTTTCTCAACATTGTTTCTTACACATACATAACATGATATAGTTAGTAGTATCCTATTAATCAAAAAAATCATCAATAAATTTATAAGATTCTAAAATAAGATTAGCATAAAAATAAATACTATTTAACTCTAAAATAGCTACAAACAATATGTTATGATTCATATTATTATTTTAATATTGCTATAGTAACATTATATTTTAATATTGTATAGCTAATCATATTCCTTTTATTTTTAAATAAATCACATGTCATGAGGGCTTGAGAG
This sequence comes from Lupinus angustifolius, assembly GCF_001865875.1. Classification (NCBI taxonomy): domain Eukaryota; kingdom Viridiplantae; phylum Streptophyta; class Magnoliopsida; order Fabales; family Fabaceae; genus Lupinus; species Lupinus angustifolius. Next base: position 4,199,505 of record NC_032023.1, on the reverse strand, counting down.
ATTGACGCATGTCATGAGGGAGTTCTTGAGAGATTGACACATGTCATTGAGAATTGACACATGTCATGAGGGACCTTTAGTTTTGATGAGAGGTTGACACATGTCATGAGGGCTTGAGAGATTGACACATGTCATGAGGGAGTTTTTTTTATTACGTAGGTAATATATAATATTAACAACGTTAATTACAGGAAACAATACTAAAAGTAGTTTGTGGTGATTATAATGATAAGAGAAATTTTATAAAAATACCCTATACCTTATATATTTTGTAAATAGTTATTACAAACTAATTATTCTTTCTAATTATCCCTTAAACTTTAATTATTTGCAAAATTGATCCCTTTATAAAGTAACATTAAACTAATAGTATCAAGAAATTCTAACTCTGATTATTTTCTCTTAACATTGGACATTATAATTATTTTTATATTTATAACAATATTAGTGCATTAATCACTTTTAGCTCTGAAATACAGTTATTTTTTTATCAATCAATTTTTATTTTGATGGTGGCTTCCTCTCCATATCAAAACTGGATAAGCTACACTTTTGCATTGTTACTAAAAATACCCTAAACTTTATATATTTTGTAAATAGTTATCATGAACTAATTATTCTTTCTAATTATCTCTTAAACTTTAATTATTTGTGAAATTGATCCATTTATAAAGTAACATTAAACTAATAACATCGAGAAATTCTAACTCGTGCATTTTCTCTTATGTTGAACATTATAATTATTTTTATATTTATAACAATATTAGTGCATTAATCACTTTTAGCTCCGGAATATAGTTATCTTTTTATCAATCAATTTTTTATTTTGATGGTGGCTTCCTCTCGATATCAAAACTGGATAAGCTACACTTTTGCATTGTTACTGTTGTGAACCAGGTTGCAACCATTTCCTTGTTGACTTATTTGTAATTTAAAAAATATATTTTTATATAAGTACCAATTTTATCAACTGATAAAGTTTAAGGAGAAAAAAAAGTATATCATAATAACTATTTGCAAAAAATATAAAATTTATCAGGGCTTTATATACATTTTACTAATAATAATGTTACTAGTTATAATAATAATAACAATGATAAGGTGAATAATAATAATATGTCTTAAATAAATATTTTCCTAATAATCAGATTGACTACAAGAGAGTAACTTTAAGTACTAACATGAAATATATAATACACATTTATTATAAATAATACAAATATACCTTTTATTGCATATCATGTTTTATTTTTGTATAATTAATAAATGTAAATTCTGATAAATAAATTGGTACTGTTTATTATGTTTAGCCATTTTTTACTTAAAACATGAGTATTAAATAATAAAAACATAGCAAGGATGGCAAAGTGGTAACAATTAAGGTCTTATCTTCTCCACTTTAAGTTGAGATGCGAAGATAATGATAAATGTTGGTAGTTAATGATAAATGTTGGGCCATTCTTTAAACCAGTGTTGTTAGAACCGGACCAGACTGAATGGTTCGACCGGTCTGACCACTGACCGGACTTGAAAACGGTTTGGTTTGCCGTCTTAAATGAGAGTTGGACCGCTTTGAACCGGAGAAAATCTGGTCCGACTGTGTTAAACCCGGTTAAACTGGATTAACTCGGGAAGTAAACCGGACGACTCACTTAAAAATAAAAAAGGGACAATGATGTTCTAATATTTTGTTTTACTATAGTCAAAAAAAGATAAAGATGTATTATTTCAATATAATTATACATATATATAAAGTTTTACATTTATATTTATAAATAAAAATTATTAATTATGTACGAAATCACCCGATCAGACCGAACGGTTTAACCATTTAAATCGATTAAACCTAATACAAAACCTCTACCGATTTGACGTTCGGCTCAGGTTTCACAATATTACTTTAAATCTTATCATTAAAAACGTCTAAGGATTTGAAGTGCCCACACTACCAATATTGTGCTTTCTTTTTCCTTAAGTTGATATGTGATAGCATATAGAGGATTACTACTTTACTCTATTGAGGTATAGATAACATATAATGACTAAGTATTGATTTTCTCTTTGAATCTTTAAATAAATAAATATAACCACAACCTATAAAGATTTCTTTACCAAGAACTACGTGAGTCTTGCTTCCCTATTAGATATAAAAATAAATATTCTTTGTCCCATATAATAAATAGATAATAAAAAATAATAATAAGTATTTAAACAAACCTAGGGTATAAAATAATTCATGGAATTAATAAGGGTATCATCTTAGTATGACTGATAGAGTACTAATACATTCTCTCATTAATAATTGACTCACAAATCTAGATTTTTAATTTAAAGACCAACGCATTTTGAAAGTGAACATTCAAATATAGTTTTTTACGTTTTAACAACAAAAAACATAACGATGATTTTAATAAGTTGCACAACAGGTGTTTGACTAAAAATTGGGGTATGATAACTAGAGATTTTATTGGGAACACTCATAACAAAGTCAGGCCCACAACCATTAATGATATAGACATGTTTATAAAGTTCAAGGCTTGTTTTTTTGAACTAACAAAATATTACGCTTCAATTTGTCATGTAGATTTTATTTATATAAAAATAAAAAGTTGTTCTACTTTCGCACACACTAACGCTATGTATAATTGAGTCCTAGCATACAAACTCATGTCATCCACCAATGTGTTAGATAATATTATAGAGTAAGAGGACATCACTTTCCTGGTGTGGACAGTGGGTCTCACTTATATTAGCATGATGAACAATTTAGATTGTCATTACTATATATGACGAGTTAGACGTTTGAGGTTATTGTGAAGAAAAACATCATTTTTACTGTGATATGAACCCGACAAGGCCCATCAATGAGGAAGAGCTAAGTGGGCTAGGAGGGCCCATGACCCGATCCAGAACCAAGAAGGCACATCAAGCTCTTAACCAACTAGTGGAAGAAGTGACTGATTCAACAAAGCCCAACAAAGAAGTCAAGCCCGTACATTGCATCATTTTCATAGAAGTCACACAAGTTGGCCACGACCAAGGAGGGACTACATGAGGCGTGTGGGAGATATATTTAATAAGTGGAGATCATCATCTCCACATGTAGTCTAGAAGTTATTTTACTTCCTTATTTTAAAGAACAATTAATAATTTCCTTTTAGGATTTAAAGCAGCCGAAGTAGTAGTTGTAATAAAGTGGCATTTAAGGCTTGTGTAATCCAGGTGCAAAGCATGAGACATGAATGCCTTGCCTTGCTTGAAAGGGGCATGAACTACAATGAGTGAATGATTGATTTCCTTTCCATACTCGGACCAAATCAGAATTCAAATGCATCAACTCATGGAGATTGTTTCCTTAAATGAAGGGGGCGTGAAATACAAATTATGGGGGATTAAATCCGTTCCATACTCGGACCAAATCAAGTTTCAAATCGGCTCCAAATCATGAAGATATTGGTAAGATATAGGCAAGCTTTAAAACTTACCAAATTAAGATTCATCACATGTGGGAATTAGACTAAGGCAATCAGATCCAAAATTTGTTCCCAATCAATAAAGGATCATGACACATCCTTTCATTAATGGGATTAGCGTGAAGATTCAAGGAGAGGAAAATTCAAAAACCTTGTCTTATGGATCAATTTCAGATTGGAAAAATAAACACCTTCCTTATTTGAATTTGCATTGTGTTGGGCGTGCAAATCATGAGGATACACCATCAAATCTCCTTTCCTTAATGAGAGCAACACGTTTGGAAATCATTCAAGGCCATGGATTCTTTCCTTAATTGCACCAAAGGAATGTATTCAGCCCACAAACACGAATAGGTACGTGATCATCAAGGATGACTCATTCAAAATTCAAATTCTTGCCTTAAACACAAAAGGCACATGTGCAATTGAATAGGAAAACTCAATCAATGTAATTTATACTCTCTTTCACGTGGGAAATGTGGCTTGGCTGAATTCCCAATGCTATTTATACTTTGTTTGTCTATTGAATAAAATACTTCAGATTTTACTTGGATAATTTTCCTTTGCTAGTTGAGATTTCTCATAGTTTCTTGGTTGAACCAAGACCATTTCTTATCAAGGTTCCTTTCCTTGTGGCGAAATTCCTTAGGCTTTTCAAGCAATTCAGCTTGTGGCGCCTCCATCTTTCCACCTTCTCCAACATCTCTTATCTTCCTCAACACCTTAAGACCACATCCAAATAATCATACACAACCCTTCCCATTTAACCAACACTCAACCAACCAACAAAACACCCGAAAATCCTATCATACATACCCAAGAACCCACGGCCAAATCACTACCCAAATACAACACACTTCCCCTTTAATCAAACCCAAAAATCCCACGGCCAAATACATTCCCTAAACAACCAAAGACAATTCTAACATCACTTATAGTCCACGACCAAAAGAATCCCTCAAATCAAAACCAACAAAAAATTAACTAGTTTCAAAGTGAAAATCACAATTACTTCTCAAAGGGACTTACATTTAAGAACGATCAACAAACAATTCAGAATCCTCCCAAAAGGGGTTCAACCTTAAGGCATTAGGTGTATGAGTTCACCCACTTATATGCTCTTTAACTCATCAACTTTTGCATAATGTGAGACTTCATCATTCACACTTGTAATATCCAACAAAAATGATATAGTTCTTCAACTTCCTGTTATTACCATTGACAAAGACTCATTCTTTAGTGTATCTTTCATATCATCTCGTTGTTTCACCAATACCATGAGCCCCAAACCACGACTTCTTTATTCAAAGTTACCTGATATAATCTTGCAAAGGAGATTTTAAGTTGTGCTTCTCCCAACCATAGATCATCCCATAACATAATATCTCCCCCCAAAGCAAACCCCTTCTTGTACCTTTACCAACTAGTCACTACCAATCCCCTCTCAAACTCAGATTTTGTAGCACAGTGAATTTTCTGTGTATGTTTTATTAATTAATTATTTTAACAACAATTAATTGTAGAAATTAATCGGTATTGAATTCGACTAAATCGTAGTTGAGTGTTAGTCTTTTTTTGTGATTTCTTATTTTGTGGTAAATTTTTGTAATTTTCTGTGATGGAAAGATTTTGAGCTACTGTCGGGCCCAAATTCGCCCGAATTCGACCGTGTTTTTGAGTTCCATAACTCGGAATTGAATTCCGATTGCGCCATTGGCTTCAAAATATTATTTCGAGTCAAGATAGACATCAAGTTTGTCCAGAATGCATTTCTAATTATTTTTCACTCCGAATTCCGTGTTTTGAAGTTATAACCGTAAATCGAAGTCAGGAGATTTTTATTATCTGACTGGGTATTAGCCGACAATACTCGGGAACGGTTTAATCGAGAATTTGTCATCGAAAAGGTCACATCACTTTCATGTAAGAAGCTTGCTTGTTAAACAAGCAAAAGTACATATCCTCTTACACAAAATCCCCTAAATCACTCAACAAATCCTCTCACTCCACCATCATTAGACTTGGGCATGGCCTTACATGATTTCTTGTGTGACTTTGTGTGATTGTTTGATTATTTATGATTTTATTTTGAAGATGTAAATGTTATGAACTTACGATTAGAAGAGTATGTCTCCCGTTGCTTAGTGTGCTAGAAAGCAATAATTGAGCACAAGCGACCTGATGGAGAACTTCAACCCTTGGATATCCCTGTATGGAAATGAGATAGCATTTGAATGTCGTGAGTGGTTTTCCATGAACTCGAAAGGGTTATGACGATGTTTGGATAATTGTGGATCGTTTGACGAAGACGACTAACTTTCTACCAATCAACATAAAGTACTCTTTGGAGAGTCTGGCGGAGTTGTACATTAAAGAAATAGTCTGATTGCATGGTTTTCCTACAAATATCATCTCGGATAGAGACCCGCGCTTCACCTCGAAGTTTTGGAATGGTTTAAAAACAACTTTGGGAACTAAACTGAGTATGAGTTCCGCTTACCACCCATAGACGGATGGCCAATCTGAACGGACTATTCAATCTTTGGAAGACCTGCTGAGAGCATGTGAGTTGGAATACTCTGGAAGTTGGGCGGACTACTTGCATTTGATAGAATTCACCTACAACAACAGTTTCTATTCGAGCATCGACATGGTGCCATATGAAGCTCTTTACGGCAAAAAGTGCAGAACACCGTTATGCTGGTTTGAAGCAGGGGAGAATCTGATACTAGGACTCGATGTGGTTTAGCAGACGAAAAAAAAGATCAGAATGATAAGAGAAAACAGGAAGACATCTCAGAGTAGGCAGAAGAGCTATTATGATAAAAGGAGGAACCCAATCAGTTTTGAGGAAGGAGATCATGTGTTCATGAGGGTGGTTCCAACAACTGGTATTGGCAGAGTGCTTAAAGCTCATAAGCTTACCCCAAAATTCATAGGACCATACCAAATCCTTAGAAAAGTCGGACCAGTAGCTTACCAAATAGCTTTGCCACCTTTATTGTCAAACCTACATAATGTCTCCCATGTGTCTCAACTAAGAAAGTACATTAGTGACCCGTTGCACATCATCGAACCCAATTCAATCCAGCTAAAGGATAATCTCACTTTTGAAACTATGCCCTCGAGAATTGCTGATCGTAGTGTGAAGACATTACGAGGCAAGGAGATTGCCCTAGTGAAGGTGATTTGGAGTCAAGCAAACGAAGAAGATGCGACTTGGGAAGTCGAAGATGCCATTAAAGAGTCCTACCCCTATCTGTTTTCCTAAGAGGTACGTTTAATTTTCAAGGACGAAAATCTTATAAGTGGGGGAGGATTGTAACACCGTGAATTTTCTGTGTATGTTTTATTAATTATTTATTTTAACAATGATTAATTTTAGAAATTAATCGGTATTGTATTAGACTAAACCGTAATTGAGTCTGGTTTTAGGATTTCCTATTTTATGATAAATATTCGTAATTTTCTGTGACGGAAAGTTTTTGAGCTAATGTCGGGCCCAAATTCGCCTGATTTCGGCCCAATAACGTGTTTTTGAGTTCCGTAACTCGAAATCGAATTCCGATTGTGCCATTGGCTTCGAAATATTATTTTGAGTCAAGATAGATATCAAGTTTGTCCAGAATGCATTTCTAATTATTTTTCACTCCGAATTCCGTGTTTCGAAGTTCTAACCGTAAACCGAAATCGGGAGATTTTTATTATCCGGCCGGGTTGATGAGCAATATATTACACACTATTCATAACCTTAATTTAGCATGATTGATGATTCTTGGTGCCTAATTGACTTTGTTTCACATGGTTTAGTGTTTTAGACTTTATTGGACTAATATTCCTAAAATGAGTTAATTTGGGATTATTTGGCCTGATTAAATCTATTATCATTTTTAGATCACATTTGGCACCAATGACATTTTGGGCATTATGGAAGTCGAGGATATGTGTTGAAGTGAAGATTGTATTTTTAATTTAGGAGTTAGTTTTGTTGTAATTTGGCTTTGGGCCCAATTCGGTTTATGTGTGTTGGAGGGGTTAAATTCGGATTCCCCACTCCAAAACAAACACTTTGACTTTGCCTCACAAAAAAAAAACACATTTTCCGTTTTCCCTCTTTGTGCTCTGCTAGGGTTTAACTCCTTCATTTTCTCATTTTCGGTTTGCTCTTCCATTGCCATGGAAGGCTAAATTTCTGGACTAAGTTCCTTTGGTAATGTATCACAACTCTTGAGGTTTTGTTATTAATGCATTTTCGGTTTCTTTATTGTTGATTTCTTCTATCTTTTCTGAATATGGTTTGCTTAATGCCATTGCTTAGAAACCGGTTGGTTGAGGATTTACTCTCTCTAGTGCATGACTGCTTAGTTCGTGTGAATTTGTTAACCGTTTCATAATTTTACTAATTTCGCTTAGTTTGATGTTTAGGTTCTGGAACTTTGAATTGATTATCGCTTAGTTAAATGATTCTCAACAAATTCGGAAGCTAATGATTGGAATCTGAAAATAATCTTTTGAAAATGAGGATTGAGTTGTGAACAAACGAACTAAAGGGACTTAGCCGTTTTATTACATTGTTTAACTACTGTTTCTGAATTTGATATATGTTCATACTATCCGACAACAAAACCCCCCTTGTGTGTGTGTGAGTATAAGGTATTTGAAGCTTTGCTTCAAAGATAATCCTTGGGAAACGACCTAGGAGTCACTTCTTAGTACTACAGTTTTAATTGTTATATTATTTGTATCGGGTACGACCTCGATCAACAAGCATAACATTTATATATTGTATTCGTGGATATTGATCCTCATATCCCTATTTAAAAACATCATTCATCATTTGCAGTTATATATGTGATAACATATTATGCCTGTCAATGTTTGTTGTTTGATGTCTTGTTTAGCTATTTACATGTTGGTTGATTCAGATGTATGTTGGTTAATATAGCCGTGGTTGGAATTTTTGCATGAAACTTTATTTCCACACTTGTTTCATCATATATTGAATACTGGATGCATCATAGCCAATCAAATTGCTGCTGGTTGTGAGATACAAACAAGAAGTGAATAGTTTTATTGTTGATTTTCTATTTTTGACATAACTTTGGAATCGTTGATCAGAATTGAACATATTATATATGCATTTTGGGTAGAAAAATCCAACGATTCTTTCTCTACACATTGTGTTTATAGAAGTCCATCTGAAAATCCAAAAAGAGTCTGTTTACTATTTCTTTTTTATTTTACAAGTTTATTTTTCCAATTGTTTTGATTTTGTTGCATTTAATTAAATTAGTTAGGCTTTGAGTTTTGTCCTGAA
>NC_032023.1:4190091-4190615 GCF_001865875.1 Lupinus angustifolius | reverse complement strand
ATGTGCTAAAAACTGGACTAATCCATTTGTTGCCTAAGTTTCATGGACTTGCAGGTGAATGTCCTCATAAGCATCTTAAGGAGTTCCACATTGTATGTTCCACCATGAAGCCTCGTGTTGTCCAAGAAGATCACATATGTTTGAAGGCATTCCCACATTCACTTGAGGGTGCTTCAAAAGATTGGCTGTATTACTTGACCCCTGGTTCTATTACTAGTTGTGATGACCTGAAGATAATCTTCCTTGAAAAATTCTTTCATGCCTCTAGGACCACTGCAATCAGAAAAGATATTTCTGGCATCAGACAACTACATGCAAAAGGTTTATATGAATATTGGGAGAGATTCAAGAGACTTAGTGCACACTGCCCCCATCATCAAATCTCTAAACAACTCCTCCTGCAATATTTTTATGAGAGTCTGAACAACATGGAGAGGAATATCATTGATGTTGCTAGTGGTGGTGCACTTGGAGATATGAACCCTTTTGAGGCTAGAGGTTTGATTGAGAAGTTGTCTTCCAAC
>NC_032023.1:4189570-4189991 GCF_001865875.1 Lupinus angustifolius | reverse complement strand
TCAGAATAATAATGCTGCACAAAATAGACCATATGTGCCTCCCCCAATCCAACAACAGAGGCAACAACAAGTGAATATCAATCCTGCTCCTACATCTAGTGAACCTTCATTACAAGAATTGGTGAGGCAAATGACATTGTAGAATATGCAATTCCAGCAAGAGACCAGAGCTTCCATTCATTGATAGACTCATACACTTGTCATACATGCACTAATTCTTGCATATTTTCGTTGATCCAAATGTTGTAGAATCAGATTGCACTAACCCAATTGTTGCAAACATCATACAACAATCTGATTTACTTGTCTAGGTACAAGCTGCAAAATCCATGTCTGCTACTTTGGTTCCATCTGTTTTGCAGGCACCTGTCTTAGAGCTTAAACCTTTGCCTGAAAACCTCAAGTATGCTTACTTAGAGGA
>NC_032023.1:4183477-4189470 GCF_001865875.1 Lupinus angustifolius | reverse complement strand
GAGAAGACCACATTCAACTGCCCCTTTGGCACTTTTACCTATAGGAGGATGCCTTTTGGCCTATGCAACGCCCCTGGTACATTCCAGCGGTGTATGGTGAGCATTTTCAGTGACTTTTTAGAGAATTGCATAGAGGTGTTTATAGATGATTTTACAGTTTATGGATCTTCATTTGATGCATGTTTGGATTGTCTAGATAGAGTTCTTTATAAGTGCGTCGAAACTAACCTTGTTCTAAATTATGAAAAATGTCATTTCATGGTAGAGCAAGGCATAGTTTTGGGGCATGTGATCTCAAATAGGGGATGAGAGAATGAGAAATTAAATTACTCCCCGTGTGGTCTCCTATTTATAGAGCGTTGTGAATGCTGAGTTGACATCTGGCTATTGGTAAGCATCTAACAGACATAAGGAACGTACTCACATCATCCTTCCTTGTCCTATGAATCTGCTCTAGCCGAATTGTCGGGGACAGGCAGAATGTGCAGGCAGCGTGGCAGGTGGTCTGTTATCTGGCATTTAAGGTGGGTCAGCGGCACACTAAATGCTATGCCGTGAGCATTAAATGTTATGTCAGGAGCATTGAATGCTATGGAAGGAGCATTTAATGCTATGGCATGAGCGTTTAATACTATGTCGGGAACTCTTATAGTTTCTTCCACAGGGGAGCCTACTCAAGGTGGGCAATGGAGGTTATGCGGGGCAACAGACGTTATGCTCGGGACCTGTGGTCAATTTCCCGGTTATGACTAGGGTGGAACAGTTGTCCCTAGTCGACCAGGTTGGTCGGGGATGACCGAGCTGGTGGACTATAAGAATAGGTCGGAGAGGTGTAGGTTACGATCTTATAACCGGAATAGAACAGTTGCCCCCAGTCGACAAGGTCGGGTCGAGGATGGCCGAGCTTGTGGACTATACGGGTGAGTAGGAAATATAGGTTATGTTCGGGAATGGTTTAGGGACTAGGGGTAGGTCATGATGGTTATCCGCTTCTAGGCTGACATGTGGAGCATTAATGACGTTCCTTCTAACGATAGTGGATACTCAATCGTCGTGTCTACTTAAGTGACTTTGGCTTCTAGGCTTCTGCGCTACCATTAAATTGTTCTCAAGTGACTTTGGACGGGCGAATTTTGTGTTTCGAATTGGGCCCCTAGGGAGACCTGGGCTTGGGTCTTCCCTATAAATAGGGGTTTTTGCTTCTCGTATTATTCATCCTATCTTCTTGCCGACCTTTCAATCATCTACTGAATCCAGGCGTATCTTTTCTATCTAGAAGTCTTCTCTCATCCAAGTTTTTTTTAATCAGTAATTCCTCTTCCTTTCTTCATTTTTCTTTTAATTATGACTGGCGAGGAATCTAGCTCTGATGATTTGGAGATCTTGTCTGGTCCCCCGTCGATCTTTACGTCCCCGAGTCTCCATCATCAAAGGCACCAGTCTACACGGGGTGACCTCGATGGTTATATTTATCCGCCCTCTTGCGTGACGTGAGGGTGGGAGGTAACAGGGGCGAGGTAACAGGTTATATATGGGGAGGAATTTTGCCGAGCGTGCCGACCAATATACTCTTCCACCATAGATGATGGGTTCAGAATCTCCTAATTGGTGAGTTGACCGAGAGGTCAAGGGGAGCCCTTCCTTTTATATGGCGGATAAACAACCTTGGGTAGAGTTGCTCACCTACCCTACCGAGGACATCACATGGCGTAGTCCAACGAAGAAGGAGCGCATTTGTCATGATATTTTCCTAGAGTATAATGACCGCCATAGTTTCTATATGTACGAGTACTTTTGCCTTAGTATTGGGGTGAAGGTTCCTTTCGACGACTAGTCAGTCTAGGTGTTGCAACACCTTCAAGTAGCTCCTTCCCAACTTCATCCTAATTCCTGGGGGTTCATCCAGGCCTTCAAGATTTTCTGCGAGGTCATGGAGCGTCTGTGCATGCTCCGTCTTTTCTTCTGGATGTTCCAGGTGGAACACAACTCTAATAAAGACGAGAGTGACGTAGGCCAATGCAGGTAGACCTTGCTTCAAAGGGTCGAATTCTGGTTCTTCCGGGTAAAGGTTGTAGGCAAACAACACTCGTGGGCGTACGGGCCCGACGGGCAACCCGATTCCCTTTCTCTTGGAACATGGGAATCCATCAGAAACCGGCCAAGTCCTTCAGTTTCTCATATGACCAGTTGAACCGGTGGGAAAGAGAGGTGGCAGATGAGATGCTGAATTGGGCAAGAAGGGTCGGGTCGTCATCTGCTACAAGTTAGTCCAGGGGGATTATATTTTTGGGGCTGAAGTTGGTGAGCATCTGGGTTTACGAGTGTAGTGTGCATATATCATCTCATATTTTATATTGTTTGTCCGTCTTGAACGTGTTTTTCTCCTTTTCAGCAGCTGCTATGGGTGATCAATCCGACCAATCAGGTCTTCCGAGGAAGGTTGCCCTGAAGAGGAAGAGTGCAGAGGTCACTAAGAAGGCGAGGTTTGATTCACCCGCCTGTGTTAAATCTTCTCACGAGGAGTCATTTGTGCTGGTGATTTCTACGCCTCCTTCTGAGCCTGAGGCGATGGTCGTGCTTACTCCAACTGATGTCCACCCGGTTGACCTTACTAGGGAAGAACCTGTGCTTGAGGGGGGCCTTAACCCTAGCTCGGAGGGGCTTACTAGGGGGAAGACCCCTGATAGTGGTAAAGGAAAGGCTGCCGCCAAGTCCTCTTTCCTATATCAGATTCCCAAGGTGGTGGAGACCAGGCTACTCAACCCCGGGTTAGTTGAGAAGATGGATACCCTGCCCGTGTTAGACCTTCTGAGGAGGGTTCGGGAGGCCAGGGTATTGGCTGCTTTCGTGGCCAAGTATCTCAAAGGTGATGGAGTGTTGGCTACCCGGGTCGGGGAGGATGCTTTGGCCAAGCTCCAAGAGCAACACTCAGGTGAATTCCATGAGCTGGAGAAAAAGTACCTCGAGGCGCTGAAGGTTCAAGAGGAGCAGAACCTGACTGCTGGTGAGCAACTGTTAGCGATGACCCTCCAACTTCAAGAGGCTCGGGATGCTTCGTTGCAAGCTCAGACCGACATGGCATCTGTCCAACAGGAAATCCGGGCCCTATGTGGCCGCCTCGACCGAACTGAAGGGGAGAAGCGTCATCTAGAGACGAAGTTGCAGCTAGCCGACGAGCATGATGAGACGAACAAGGGGGACATTGTTCGGTTAACCGAAGAGTTGGCTCAATTGAAGGCGTCGTATCAGGACTTGGAGGAAGATGTCGTTGCTGCGGTGAATGCAGGATGGGATAATGCATTTGCTCATGTTCGGTTGGTTCTTCTGAATCATGACTGGTCTTGGACCCGGATTGATGCGTCGGTCACTCCTGAGGGGGAGTTGATCGTTGATGATGGTAAAGGCCCAGTGAAGCTGCCGGTCCCGGGTAGGACTTAGTGGCTGAGGATTGTAGGTTTAATGCATTTGAACAATTGTAATGTTTCTTAATTATCTATACTTTCCCCGTTTGTCCTGTTTACATATTTCCTTTGGTCGTCTCTATTATCTGTTTAATGCACTTGAAACTGTTAATCAACCTACAAGCTATGATTGGACGAGTAACCAACCTAATGGACTTGAAACTGTTAATCAACCAACAAGGTATGATTGGTCGGGTAACCAACCTAATGGACTTGAAACTGTTAATCAATCAACAAGGCTGGATTGGCCGGGTAATCAACTTAATGGATTTGAAACTGTTAATCAATCAACAAGGCTGGATTGGCCGGGTAATCAACTTAATGGATTTGAAACTGTTAATCAATCAACAAGGCTGGATTGGCCGGGTAATCAACCTAATGGACTTGAAACTGTTAATCATTCAGCAATGTCAGATTGGCCGGGTAATCAACGTAATGGACTTGGCATAGTTTAATGAATCAAGGTTGGATTGACAGGGTAACCAACCTAATGCGTCGGTTCATATCTTCACAAGGTTTGTTGATGGCGACCCACAGGACTTGGTCCTTGATGAGCAATATATTATACACTATTCATAACCTTAATTTAGCATGATTGATGATTCTTGGTGCCTAATTGACTTTGTTTCACATGGTTTAGTGTTTTAGACTTTATTGGACTAATATTCCTAAAATGAGTTAATTTGGGATTATTTGGTCTGATTAAATCTATTATCATTTTCAGATCACATTTGGCATCAATGGCATTTTGGGCATTATGAAAGTTGAGGATATGTGTTGAAGTGAAGATTGTATTTTTATTTTAGGAGTTGTTTTTATTGCAATTTAGCTTTGGGCTCATTGTATAGACCCAATTCGGTTTTATGTGTGTTGGAGGGGTTAAATTCGGGTTCCCCACTCCAAACACACACACACTTCATTTTTCCCTCAATTTTGAAATACACATTTCCGTTTTCCCACTTTTTGCTCTGCTAGGGTTTCACTTCTTCTTCACTTTTCATTTTTGGTTTGTTCTTCCATTGCCATGGCAGGCTAAATTTCTAGACTAAGTTCCTTTGGTAATGTATCACAACTCTTGAGGTTTTGTTATTAATGCATTTTCGGTTTCTTTATTGTTGATTTATTCTATCTTTTCTGAATATGGTTTGCTTAATGCCATTGCTTAGAAACTGGTTGGTTGAGTTTATCTTCACTTAGTTGATTTACTCTGTCTAGTGCATGAATGCTTAATTCGTGTGAATTTGTTAATCGTTTCATAATTTTACTGATTTCGCTTAGTTTGATGTTTAGGTTTTGCAACTTTGAATTGATTATCTCTTATTTAATTGATTCTCAACAAATTCGGAAGTTAATGATTGGAATCTGAAAATAATCTTTTGAAACCGAGGATTGAGTTGTGAACAAACGAACCAAAGGGATTTAGTCGTTTTATTACATTGTTTAACTACTGTTTCTGAATTTGATTTATGCTCATACTATCCAACAACAAAACCCCCTTGTGTGTGTGTGAGTATAAGGTGTTTGAAGCTTGGCTTGAAAGATAATCCTTGGGAAACGACCTAGGAGTCACTTCCTAGTACTGCAATTTTAATTGTTATATTATTTGTATCGGGTACGACCTCGATCGCGGGTATTAGCCGAAAATACTCGGGAATGGCTTAATCTAGAATGTGTCATCGAAAAGGTCACCTCACTTTCATGTAAGAAGCTTGCTTGTTAAACAAGAAAAAGTACATATCCTCTTACACAAAATCCCCTAAATCACTCAACAAATCCTCTCACTCTACCACCATTAGACACATCACCTATGCTAGTCTAAATCTACTTACTTTGCATTAAATTTTATAATTTGATGAAGGTGAGGCTCTCCTATAAATACCTCACCCCATTCTCTCATTGTTACACTAAATTTCCTATACAAACTAAGGTAGTCTTTTATTTTCTCTACTTCATCTTCTTCTCATACTTCATAGAAAGTTATGAGTTTTTATTATGTTGTTCATAAAGTAGAGTTTATATTTGTTCTTTAAGTATTTTATGAAGGCATAACTAAATGGGATGATAATAAAATCATATGAACCTTTACGTAGTTTTTGGCTTTTGTAAATCTTGAAATTTCTTCCTTGTTCTTAGATGGAAAAACTATATCTTTGGACAAGGTTAGATGAGTTATTTGTTTGGAAATATTAGAAATTATTGTTAGTATTTAAATATGTTTAAAGGTGATGATTTTAACATCAAAAGAACCTATAATGTGTTTAGGAAAAAGTTTGTATTTTATTCTTGAAAGTTTATGATGTTGATAAGTTATTGTCGAAAATGTTTCATTTTTAGAAAGTATTATGTTTAAAAATGGTTTAGCATATTTTACTCTTTGATTTCCAAGTTAAAATAATGATTTGGGATAAAAGATGATTTATTAAAGTCTTGACTTCATAAACTTAAAGTGTTATGAAGTTTTGGATATTAAAGTAGTAGAAAGTCTTACCTTAGGATTTATTTTCATGACTATGAAATTAACACTTACTAACC
>NC_032023.1:4148180-4183377 GCF_001865875.1 Lupinus angustifolius | reverse complement strand
ATGTTCATGAAAATTTATTTTAGTAGTATACTTAAAATAATGAGATTTACCTAAAAGTCTTTACTTTATAAACTTAAAGTGTTATGAAGTCTTGGATGGTAAAATGAATTAAAAATGTTGAATCTTAGTTAAGTGAACTTACTTTAAAATGGTAAGATTTACTTAAAAAATATTGATTTTGTTTAAATTAACTTACTTTAAAAATGATAAGTCTAACTTAATGATCTAATTTTAAAAGGTTAGTTTTATTAAAAATGTTTTACTTACAAAAAATAAGATTTATGAACTATCGGAAATATATAAAGAAGTGGGAATACATGTCTAGAAAGGTTTTGTCTAAGGAAAGGCTTGGTATTTAAGGGTGTCTTTACGACCCACCTCTCTTTCCTGGGAACTAGCCTGCTGTATATCCACATACGTCATAATTCCGGTATAAGTTTTATTGAAAATCTTACTTTAAAAAGTGTTATTTGATTGTAAGACTTTCAATGAAAAATGATGATTCAAGGATATTCAACCTTCCTTGAATCGGATGGACGTAAGCAATTAAATTCACTTTAAATCGCAAGTTTTATCTTCGCATAAAAAGTTATTTCGTAAGTATAATTATTATCGTCCGTTAACTAATTAATGTTATTTTGGCGTAATGAAGAGTTTGAGAGGAGATCAGATCAAGTAAGCTCACCTGCAAATAGAGAACCTAGCGATCGGACACTCTCAGGTGAGGGAGAATACATTGTGACATAGTGGTGTCCGAATTTGACACATGTATCTCCTAAACTATCTCAAAAGTTTGGAGTTATATTTGTGTATTAAGAAAACCCGTACTTAATCAAATATTTGTGTGCATGGATTTTGTACGGATACTTTCTTAAGTTGTATGTTTAGAATAGCTAAAAATATCAAGTATTGTGGTAGGTATCCATGAAGAAACACCACTCAAGAAACTAAAATGTATTGGGATCAAAATCAATATAGAGTTTCGATCCGGTAGCCCAAACTCCCTCACAAGTTTGGAGTTGCCTTGGGTATTAAGAAAGCTTGTACTTAATCAATTGCCTGTTTGTTTAAGTACATTAATATTTCTTATATCGATTTATGTTATGTTTATATATGCAAATACCATGTTTACTCTTGAATTATAATGTTTGAATGATTATTATGGGAATGATATGTATGTGATAATTGTTAAATTCATATTTTAAAAACATGTGATATAAATGAGAAATATTTTCCTTGAGAAAAGTAATTAAAATGATATTCAGGCTCTTCTCGCTTGAGCGAGAAGTGTCTAGAGAAAACGAGTGTTTTAGCTCGAGGCGAGACAGCTCTTGCTTGAGCTAAAATAGGCACCAAGAGAACTGATTGTTTTCTCGCTCAAGTAAGACAAATATCGCTTAAGCCACAAATGCCTCAAAAATGGATGTGCCCTCGCCTGAGCAAGACAGCTCTCGCTTGAGCAAGATGGCTCCATACAGACTTGACTTCTTTTTAAGTCGTCTGAATGATAACTCTCATATATACGAGAGCCTAATGGCATGTTTGCCATCAAGAAGTTGTAAAGGTAAATAACTATATGAAATTCTTGAAAGTAATAAAAGTAAGGAATTGCTTTGTTAAAGGCGAGGGTCAAAGGGCCCGTTTTGGGCGTTTTTGGCGCCCGAGCGACCATATTTCGCCTGGGCACGGACCAGACAGGTATGTTTACCAATTTTTGATGGATTTGTCACTATAGCGACAGTCCCTCGCTTGGGCGAGAATCAGGAAGAGAATTGAGTCTATTTTGATGAGTTTATTGCTTGAGCGACAATTTCTCGCTTGAGTAATAGACATACAATATTTTTGACTGTTTCTGATTGTTTGATTGCTTAGGTAATAGCCCTAGCTTGGGTGTGAAGTGTATTTACACTTGGGAAAGACCATGACTCAGATGATTGAGCCTGGTGCCCAAAATTGACAAACTTATACAAGTACCTTTGTTCTTGCCGTCTGACCATAAGAGGCTTGGCCATGTGGTCATCCAGGATATTCAGCGATGGTTCATAGTGGTAAGAATGTTATTCCTCTTTTACGTGATGACGTAAGATGGGGTCCCACATGAAGCATTCCTTTGGGAGATGTCTTAGGTTGGGCCAATCATATAAAAGAATGATTAAAATATTTAATTGGCTAACCTCGGTTAGTGTGCATACTCATTATGGATAATGAAGTAGTGGAGAGGAAATTTACGGGAGACGAACGAGACCTGAGATGTTGAGAGGGACGATGATGGTCGTGATTCGTCAGCAAAGTCTTGAGGGTGAGTCTAGGTGAGACGATTCCCTTGTATTCCTGGATGAGGTATTCTTTTGGATCGGATAGTTCTCACAGTGCAAACTAGATGATCTTTTACAACCCCTCTTTACAATCAGGATCAATGAGAGGGATGCCCAGAAAGTGTTTGATACGACACCGTCCTGAAATGGACAGTTCTTCGAAACAGATCGATCATATATCCTTGCGAGGAATAATTTTGGTCCATTCAAATCGGCTTGTTATGGGACCTGTACTCTTGATTATTTCTGAATAGTACATTGGGAGGATATTGGTGAAATGATGGATGAAACAAGCATAACATTCATACAAAAATTGAGATTGTGGACTTTGATGAGGATAAATTGAGATTATAACATCATTCATCATTGTACATTTTTATATGTGATGTATATATTGTGTTTATTATGCGTGTCTGTCTGGATGTGATATTCCGTGTAATTCCATATCGTCAATGAGTAATATTCATTAGATATTTTACGCCCTTTTCTTTATGTTTGTCTTCTATTCGCGTTTTGTTCAGATGGATCATTCTGCCATGATTCTGAGTTATCGCTTTTCAATGTCCCAGGAGTGGGCATGGAGGATTGAGGGAAACAGTTATACCTACTCAGGCCCTTGTGCTTTTTGATTAGTGTACCTATGTAGGGTATTTATTTTGCGAGTAGTTTTATTTGAGCGACGATTAGGATTCTGCGTTGTACTTCATACCAACATTTCATGATATTCTAATGAAGTATAATTCAAAGTTATATTGAGTTATATTTTTATTACCTTTAGGTAATGGTGTTTTTGATTTTCTGCATTGTATGTTACTTAAAGTGATGTTCCAAAAATGAAACGAATATAAGGAAATAAATTTTATATGACATCATTATAAATAAATAAAAATACTCATTTTTGAGCAAGATTTTTTGGAGTAATTTTCGGGGCGTTACATTTTTGCTATCTCTCTCCACGAAGATTTACCTCTCTTAAAACAATTAGAAACACATGTAGATCCACACCTTCAAAAATGATCCCCATATTCTGAAACTAATACTTTCACCAATAGAGAATTTTTTTTATTAATAATTCTCCATCTCCATTCACCTAATAAAGACAAACTAAAAATATTCAAGTTTTTTTAAATCCTAACCTACCATCCTCCTTAGGCCTGTAAATCTAATTTATTGTCCAAAGAAAATTTTGATCTCGAAGTTCATTATATGGACAATGCTGAATGGTTAAGTGTTCAAGGTAGAACTCAAGAAAATGAAAGTACTAGTTACAAAAAGTTCAGATCAAAAATCAATGGATGCAAATCCAACAAAACATGTCGCTATTGCAAGAAACCTGGACATGAAATTCCTAATTTTTTTATCTTGAAGAAAAAACAAGAAAAAATAAACTTTCAACAATCCCTTGAAGCTGCTAATATGACTTTTCTGTTATCGCCTCTAATAAGAGGAGTAAAATAGAACAAACTCTTGACTATGAATGTATTTTTCATATGTGTCTACATAAGAATGTATATACCACTTTGGAACTTGTTGATAGTGGTGTCGCTTTGATGAGAAATTGCAAGGTTGCAAGAAAATGTGTTGTTCAGTTCAAGATTCATGATGGTATTTTCAGAACTTTGGCTAATGTCCACTATATTCTTGATTTGAGGCAGAAGTTAATTTCTCATGGCTCCCTCGAGTCTCTAGGTGTTGGTATTCAGCCGAATGTGAAGTTTTAAAAGGTATCAAAAGGTGCTCTTGGTTATATTTATTCCGACCTTTGCGAACCTTCTAAAGTTCCTTCACATGGAGGATGCCAATAATTGATGATTTTTCTCGTAAGGTTTGGGTTTATTTTCTATGACATAAAAATGATTCATTCCCTACTTTCAAGAAGTGGAAGAATCTTGTTGAAACCCAAACATGAAATAAAGTGAAGAAACGTAGAAGAATTAATGGGTTAGAGTTCTGTAATAGGGACTTTAATGAGTTCTGCACAAATCATGGTATTGTTAGATATAAAACCACTTCAAGAAGTCTCCAACAAAATGATGTTACAGAATAGATGAACATGACTCTACTTGAGAGAGCTTGTTGTATTCTCTCAAATGTTGGTTTATGACATCAACATGAATTTTGGGCTGAGGGAATATCTAGTACTTGTTACTTGGTCAACTGTTCTTCAAATTCGGCACTTAACTTCAAAATTCCAGAAGAAATTTGGTCATGTAATCCTACTGATTATTTTAATTTAAGAATATTTGGATGTTATACTTATACACGTATTAATGATGGTAAATTAGTTCCAAGGGATGTTGAGTGCATATTTAAGAATATTCTAAAGGATATTGCATATAGTGTTCACACCCAAAGTCACGAAAGATAAATCTTACCAGAGAAGTGACTTTTAATAAGAATATATTTTTATCTACTGAAAAACAATCTTTTGTATCTTCTTCTACTAGTACAGCTAACCTACAGGGTACTAGAGAGAATGTGAAGTTGATAGTAAAGTTTGCAACTCCTAATGTTTATGTTCTATCTTCCTCTACAAATGAATCTAACATTAATGATAATTATGTTAATTACAATAATGGTGATAATTGTAATTAGATGATTATTGTATTTCATGATATAGAGCAAAAAAGACTAATTAAAAAGGTCAATTAGAACACTAGTTATGATAATTAATTGCTTATTTATTATCAATTGTATAAGAGGTAGATGATGATTTTGAATTTATCAGCTACAGATAAGCTATATTAAATAGTACTTTTCCCTTCAAATTATCATGTATTTTATTTTATTTTTATGTAAATTATGTAATTTTTATGTAATTTCTACTAAAAATTAAATTGCAGTAGCCATAAATAAAATTTAAAATATTAAATAACTAAAAATTTAAATGAATAATATAGCATGATAAAACTATGTCTTTGAGATGTCTAAATGTATGTTTTATTTATTCAAAATTATATCTGATATCAGATGACAAGTGGTATTTAAAGAATAAAGGATTAATTTGACTCAAAGATACATTTTGAAAGCTAATGATTAATTTTTGTCAGCTAGATATTAATATGATCAACACCACTATACATCTTCAGAAACTAATATAATCATTTAAATTTACTTAGTACTTTTTTTTGAAGTCAACCTTCAGCAAAATTATTGTTACTTATTTAAGCGTTTAATATGATGTTTTTGACGTTGGCATATCAACATCAATAAAGAATTATACAAGATTAACTACCTATTTCTTTTTCTTTTTTTGTAACAAGTATTTTCTTCTTCTTTTAATCCAGTGTTAAGCATCAGAGTTTCGCGTACATGGCAAAAGTATCAGCTCGCATTGGTCATTATTAGCACGCGAATAAAATAATAAAAAGTGTGACACATATATATATGGTTTTTATTATATTATTATAAATTCATATTAACTCACCCCACCTTAACATACTAATTTCGTCAATTAAGTTTGATTTAGATGGTAAAGAAATTATTCATGACACAAAAAATTATGAGTTCAAATTTCTTTATCAATTCTAACACATATTTAATTGATGATCTCTAAATACCTAAATAAAGTGAGTCCTAAGGATTAAACTTCTTAAAACATATGGCATCCATGATTCAACACAATTGAGAGAGTTTAACAAATGGAGTTCATGACTCCGTGAACAAATCGAGAAGAACAAGGCAAGGAAATCAATGAATACTTCTATGGAGTTTTCTTATTGAATGATGAACTAATTGACTGAATTGCAAGACTAAATGGAAAAAAGATTTATAGGAACATAGTCTAGAACTAACCAACTAACTTGAAAACAGAAACTTTCCTGATATGGAAAGGAGGGAAAACTGAAAATTGTTTTTAACTATAAACATATTGCTAAAAAGGGAAAGAAATGAAAAACAAGAAGAGCAAATCAAGAAGAGCAAATTAAGAAGAGCAAATCAAGAAGAGCAAATTAAGAAGAGCTTCCTTCTTTTTCCAAGACTTCATCAATTTGTTTTGACACCCCCACAAATTGGAATGTAGATATCTTGCATTCCTAGCTTGGAAACTAATGAGTTGAAAAGACTTTTGTTGAGAGCTTTTGTAAGGCAATCAACTAACTGATGAATAGACGTAATAGGTAGAAGATGAACTACTCATTCCTGAATCCTTTCTCTAATGGAATGACAATTAATTTCGATGTGTTTGGTCCTCTCACGGAATACGGGATTGGCAGCAATGTAGAGAGCATACTAATTATCACAATAAATCATAATTGGAGTGATATTCTTAGCTTGTAAATCTGGAAGAAGGAAGTTTAGCCATCTTGCTTCACAGCCAGCAAAGGCCAAAGCTTTGTATTCAACCTATGCAGAGGATCTGGATACAACCTTTTGCCTTTTGCTTTTCCAAGAAACAAGGGATCTTCCAATAAAAAAGCAGAAACTAGAGACTGATCTCCTTGTATTAATGTAAGAACCCCAATCCTTAGGGTAACTTGGTAGTGCACATCAGTAGGAGTAGAAATAAATTGGCTAAGATGTCCTACTGAGTATGCTATGTTAGGTCTGATGTTAGTCAAATATATCAATCTTCCCACTAGTCTTTTGTATTTTGATGGATCACTGAGTTGATCACCACATTTGCCATATAGTTTTATTGCTGGATCCATAGGAGTAGAGCATGGTTTGGCACCTAGGAGGCTTGTGTCCTACAGAAGATCCAATGCATACTTTCTTTGACATATATTGATTCCATGTGTTCCTCTTGCTATTTCTATTCCAAGAAAGTATTTGATTTCTCCTAGGTCCTTGATACTAAATTCCTTGTTGATAATTCCCTTTAAGTGATTGATTTCTTTCATGTCATTTCCTGCAACAAGCAAATAACCAACATAGACAAGAACTGAAGTAAACTTGTTCTTGACAAGTTTAATGAACAAAGAGTAGTCAGCTTTGAGTTGAGTAAACCCATTTTGGATTAGGACAAATGTGAGTTTTGTATTCCATTGTCTGCTTGCTTACTTCAATCCATAGAGAGATTTCTGCAACTTGCAAACTAGGCATTGATTTTGAACCTTCAATTCGGGTGGGAGTTTCATGTAGACTGACCAATATATCTCCATACAGAAAAGCAGTGTTAACATCCATTTGATAGATGTATCACTGATTGATGGATGCAAGAGCCAATAAAACTCTAACAGTGTTCATCTTGATTGCAGGGCTGAATGTCTCAAAGTAATCTAGGCTAGTTGCTTGATTGTATCGCTTAGCCACAAGTTTGGCTTCGTATCTATATATAGTTCTATCTACTTTGTGCTTTATTTTGACTATCAACTTGCAGCCTATGGCCCTCTTGTGGCTGGGGAGTTTTGTGAGACTCCAAGTGGTGTTGTTGATCAATGCTTGTAACTCTTTGTCTATAGCCATTCTCCAATAGTCATGTTGCATTGCATCAACATATTTGGTAGGTTCGTCATGGGTGTTGAGGTTAAGTATGAAGTGTTTGTATCTGTCTAATAGCTTGTCATAGGATAGATGATTGGATAGAGGGTGCTTGGTCTTATTAGTGACTGAAGGATTAGGCTCTGGGATATGAGGCAGTGATAATCTTGAAGATGAGTAGGAGGTCCCCTAATTCTTATTGATGTTCTAAGGTTTGATGAGTCTTCTGCAGTAGGAAAGGGATGAGTCACTTCATTGGGTTGATTGCTTTCTAACTGTTCTAATGAGTCTGTTGGTGGAGTGTGATCAAGGAACTGATCAGAAGAAGTGAAGGTGGAAGTAGGTAGAGGAACTTCTTGTTGTTTTATGTCAATGCAAGATTCAACACTGAAAGGGAAAGATTGATCATGGAAAATAACATTTCTAGACATAAAAGTCTCTCTAGTTTTTAAATCGTAAACCATGTAACCTTTTGTACCATTTTTGAATCCCAAGAATATACATTTTCTGGATCTAGGATCCAGTTTCTTTCTATGATTAACAAGAGTAGATGCAAAACATAAACAACCAAAGACTTTTAGATTCAATAAGTTGGGATCTTGTTTAAAAAGAATTTGATAAGGGGATTTGTTATGCAAATAAGGACTTGGTTGTCTATTTATCAAGTAAACACCATGGCAAACAACATAATTCCATAAACATTTAGGAAGATGAGACTGAAAAAGTAAGGATCTTGCCACTCCTAATATGTGTTGATGTTTCCTTTCAACAATGCCATTTTGTTGAGGGGTTTCAATACAAGTGGTTTGGTGCAAGATCCCTTTAGAAGCATATGAATCACATAGTTTGAACTCAGGACCATTGTCTAATCTAATGCATTTGGTTTTTATATCAAACTGAGTTTCAATAAAATTGATGAACCCTTTAAGCATATTAGAACATTCAGATAAGTTTCATTAAGTATACATAAGTGTGCCTAGATTTATCATCAATAATGGTTAAGAAATACCTACGCCCTAATATAGAAGGAATAGCCAAAGGCCGCAAATATCAACATGTATCAAGTCAAAATAGTTCAAAGATTCAGAGGTACTTAATTGAATAGGAAGTTTCTTTTGCTTGGCAAAATGGCAGGCCTCACAAGCATCATTATTAGACTTGTATTTGATAAAAGGAAATTCTTTTGTTCATAGTTAATAGTTTGGTATCAGATAAGTGGCCTAATCGCTTATGTCATACATCATTACAACTATCAAGATTGTTTATACAAGATGGTGTATCAACAGATAGGCATTTGTTACTAATTGCATACAGTCTTTTGCTCATATTAGCTGCACCAATCATCTTCAAGGAAGTCTGGTCCTGAATCGAGCATTTCATATATGTGAAGATTAACTTGCAATTAAGGGTATTTGTTAGCTTAGGAACTGATATAATATTGAAGCTGAAATTAGGTATATATAAAACATTGGATAAGTAAAGGTGATTAGAGAATATCATAGTTCCTAAAATGCAAGTCACAACCTCACTTCCATCAGGTAATTTGACAAAAATGGGTTGTCTTTGTTTGAAGGATTTGAATTCTAACATTGAATAGCACACATGGTCAGTGGCACCAGTGTCAAGAATCCAATCCTTTGATTTCAAGGAATGTGTTAAAACATTATAGTCACCTGGTGGGTTGGTGCAGATCTGATTTGTTATGTGAGGGGATTGGCTTCCATTTTGCTTCATCATGTTCATGATGGCTTGTTGTTGTTCTAAGGTGAAAGGCATAGCAGTCATGTTGCCTTCATCCTTTTGACTCTTCATAGGGTCCCTATGATCATCACCTTTATCTTCATCATAGTCGGTTATGTTGTTTACATTGTTGGTAAATTTGTAATTGGGTGGAAAACCATGTTTTCGGTAGCATACATCTATTGTGTGTCATGTTTTGTTGCAAAAAGTACAAAGCTTGTTGCTAGTTCCTCTGCATGGACCTCTTCCTATTGTCCTACCTCTGCCATTAAAGGTTTCTTCATTGTTGTTAGCAATGATTCTTGATTCTTCAAGAGGAGCATTCATCTGTCTTTCCTATTGCATTAGGAGAGAACATGCCTTGTTTATAGTTGGCAGGGGATCCATGAGCATGATGTGAGATCTAACCCCAGAGTATTGCTCATTGAGCCCCTTCAAGAACCTTATGACATAGTCATTATCTCTATATGACTTTATAATAGGAACAAGATGACATTTGCATTTAGTTTCGCAGATGCAGGAAGGTATGGGTCTAAAGTTATGAAGTTCTTCCTATATAGTTTTTATTTGGGTGTAGTAAGAGCTAATAGACAAATTATCTTGTCTCACATTACATAGATCATCTTGCAATTCACAAATCCTAAAGACATCACCTTGGTAGAATCTTTCTTTAAGATCAATCCATATCTCATGAGCAGTGTTGAGCCAGAGCACAAATTGCAGAATTGTTGCATCAAGGGCTTGGTGAATCCAAAAAAGCACAAGGGTGTTGCATTTGTCCCATGGACCAAAGAAGGTTGATCTGGGGAAGGTTTTGGCAGACTCCCATCTATGAATCGGAGTTTGTCCTTTGTTTTCAAGGTTGTGCCCATTGCCTTTGCTCAATTGTGATAATTTCCGCCCGTCAATGGAATAGAGACTATCACAGGACCTGGATTTTCATTCGGGCTCATATAATAGGGGCTTGTTGGATCATTTAAGGGGTTTGCAACCATGGTTGAAAGCAAGACAAGAAGGAAGGGGGTGAGAGTTGGGATGAATGGTGGTCAATGCGCAACAGAGCTTTGTGGATCAAAGCTCTGATACCATCTTAAAATAGATGGAATCTATGATTCAACACAATTGAGAGAGTTTAACAAATGGAGTTCATGACTCCATGAACAAACCGAGAAGAACAAGGTAAGGAAATCAATGAATACTTTAATGAAGTTCTCTTATTGAATGATGAACTAATCGACTGAATTACAAGGCTAAAGGGAAAAAAGATTTATAGGAACATAGCCTAGAACTAACCAACTAACTTGAAAACAAAAAAAAACATAAACTTTCCTGATATGGAAAGGAGGGAATATTGAAAATTGTTTTTAACTAAAAACAAATTACTAAAAAGGGAAAGAAATGAAAAACAAGAAGAGCAAATTAAGAAGAGCTTTCTTCTTTTTCCAAGACTTCATCAATCTGTTTTGACACAACCCATCTAAACTTTCCCAACAGTATCAAACAAAAACATATTAATCCCAAAGTTGATGAGTAGATGCCCTCCCCCTCCATTATCATGATAGACAAAACATGAGTATTCTTGTTCCAAATTAAAATGAAAACAATCAATAAAATATATTGAAAATTATATATTATATTGATGATTTAGTAATTAAAGAAAGACACACTAAATCCATGTGCAATAATAGTATTGATAAATTCATGTGTAATTTTCATTTATTATTAATAAATCAATCATATTATATTAACTCTCTTTTTTCCTTAACTTTGTAAGCCAACCAAGATTTTAAGACAGACGACGTACATAATACTATAACATTAGATATTTTTAATTTTCAATTTAATCATACTAAACTTTATCACTATATATGGTTGACATTTGACTAAGATGAAATAGGTATCTGGAACTTCAAAAAAAACATACTGATCTAATAGCCAATATAATCCTATTTCAAACAAGATTACCCCATCTTAAAATACTTGTGGCTATAAAAGAATAAAAAAAATAATTGATAGTCAATTTGTTGTAAGCTTAAGTCGTTTTTTAGTTTTTAAATAAATTTTTAGAGATATGCATAAAAGTAAAGAGAGATAAAATTTAAAAGTATACTTAGATAATTATTTTTTTAAGAGAAATGATTAAATTAGGTTATTCAAATAACACTACTAAGTGGAATAAATTGCTACAATAGGAATACCACTACTATGCATATTAATAATTGTATTTAAGAATTGCCTTGATTTAGTGATACATATTATATCTTTAATATTGACGTTCGATTGCTAAATCAACACTTGTAATACTAAAGATAAAGGACTTGACAGCGGACAACCTGAATTATTTATTTTTTATAAAAAGTGCACAGGTGCGGTGGTCTCTATTAGAATAAGAGTGAATTTTTATACAGTTGCAGGATCCACAAACACATATCACCCAATCAAAACTCCACAGCTCCATCCAGTGCCTTTTGTTCTCTTCACCTTGGTGGTTTCTCTTTGTAAAGATTGTTTTAGCAAAATTTGTATAGATTCATTTCACTCTTTGGAGCTTTGTAACTTTGCATTTTCAGTTGCCATAAATTTCACCCCCCTTTTCCATTTGGGGGTCCTATACCTTTTTCTGTGTTTAGTTTGTTTTACCAACATTTCTCTCTTTTTCTTTGTTGCTTTTGCACAAAGGAAAAGGGAATAAAACAGTTTTGTTTGTTGTTTTCTAAAATCAGCTTTCCTTTCTTCTTTAATCCCCTCATAAATTGGGAGTCTTTTTTGCTGTTTCCAAATTGGGTTTGCACATTCATTGTCTTAGACTTCTTTTCTTTTGCTTTTCCTTATCTCCATAGAACATTATATTCTTGTATTCTCATTTATAACTTATGTTTTTTCTATCTCTATATATTTCAAATCACATAACTAATTATCAATCACTTATTGGTCTTGTAATATAAGGCTCCATTGAATCTTTAAAAGTCATAACAGGTCAAATATCAAATGTTCGATCCTTAAGAATAACATTTACTATAAGAGACGAACAAGTAGTCAAAATAAATTAATTCCTTATATATATACAGGGTTAGGAAATATCTTTGAAATACCAAACAAAAATCACATTACCGATTACTTTTCTGACATCTCTTCTCCCTGCACCTCCTATGCCTCAAAAGGAGGTGTGGGAGTATCATTTTCATCTCCAAATTGCTTTCCCAAATGGGTTAAGCTTAAGTTAAGGCATTAGATAGAGTAATCAGTTTCAGTTTGTTATCTTGGTTACAGTTCAGTTCCAATGGGTTAAGATCTCACAAGTGTTTTCTTGGCTTATCTTTTAAGAACAATTATTAGGCAATAGCCTTTATTTTATTTATTCATAAAGTTAGTCTTTCCAAGATTCCTTAGGAGCATGCTTTTCTACAAATAAAAAAGGGGTATTCTGATTCCTTCAAAAAAAAAAAAAATGCTTGTCTATTTATCCTTGATATTGTTGTGGTAAAACCTGCACCTATGCTTCCTCTTTCTATCCCATTGAATCTCCTCTTTTTCCAATAAAGTTTCAATCTTTCAAACCTTTATCTATACATTCTCCTATATAGTTTGTGCTTCTAAACTTTGGTGTGATGAAGTGGGAAATGGAAGTCCTCTCTCCTTTACCATATATTGACAACAACTCCAACACTAAATGGACTCTTGAAGAGAACAAACTTTTTGAGAATGCTCTTGCAGTTCATGATAAGGACACTCCAGATAGATGGCACAAAGTGGCTGAAATGATACCAGGAAAAACAGTTTGTGATGTGATGAGACAGTACGTGGAGTTAGAAGCAGATGTTAGTGACATAGAAGCTGGATTGATCCCAATTCCTGGCTATAAGAATACCACATCACCTTTCACCTTAGATTGGGTCAACTCTGATGGCTATGATGACGGGTTTAAAGGACTCATTGCAAAGAGATCTTCCTCTGCTAGACCTCATGAACAGGAAAGGAAGAAAGGAGTGCCGTGGACTGAAGAAGAACACAAGTAAGTCTATTGGCTTTTGCTTTTGATTTTGACTTCTTTATGTATGCAGTTATATGAAGATTTGACTATTTGGTTGTTGAAAATGTTAATCAATGTGAAAAAATGGAGTGACAAATCTTCAGGTACAGGAGAGGAAAGTGATTTGAAAAACTAAAGAAAATACAATATTTATTGATACATGTATTCTTTTACAATGAGATGACACTATGACACTTTTACCCTTTAGACTACAAACAAAAATAGAACTTCCCTCTCTAGGTTTGCAAAATTGGTTTATATATAATTGAAGGAAGAATTAGTGGATGTAGTTTAAATTTTGGATACTGAACTTAGGAGCAACTATTAACTGTTAGATATTTGCTATTAGTATTTAGCTTTCATGAGGTAGCTAGGGTATTTTTTGAGTCAAGATTGGTCTGATATTCTTTTGGTAATTGTTGGGTTAAACTTGACTGTGAAAATTCTCCTCAGATTGTTTCTACTGGGATTGAAGAAGTATGGCAAAGGTGATTGGCGAAATATTTCTCGCAATTTTGTTACAACAAGAACCCCAACTCAGGTGGCTAGTCATGCTCAGAAGTACTTCATCAGACAAATTTCAGGGGGCAAAGACAAGAGAAGAGCTAGCATACATGACATAACAATTGTTAATCTCGCCGATAGCGAAAGAATTTCTCCATCAGAAGACAGCAAGAGTTCCATTTCACCACAGCATTCCACGATGTTCTCACACCAGCAGCAGCAAAATCGTACTCCGACCACATCCAGGGACTATTTTCAGTGGAATCATAAGCCTGATGCAGGATTAGCTATGACACTCAATTCTTCACATGAAGAAGTATACATATCTCCTTATGAGGGTAACTCCTATGAATCTAAAATGCTGGACCAAAATCTGCATAGAAATGCTCTTCATGAGTTTTCTTACTTAGTACCTCAACCACAAAACATGGTTTTCCAAATGCAATCCACCCAACATTATTCTCATGCATGATATGGTGGTTGTATTAAATTATTATATGGCAATTTACTAGTATACTGTTTGTGCTTTTTCCTAAGTTCTATGTGAATATCATAAGAATATTAGTTCTTACTTTTTTGGTATAGAACGTGAAGGAATATAGACAATATGTTTCTTCAGTAACTTCAAACTTATGAAAGGTGAATGCTGCTGAAAACATGTTCCCAATTTCTAGTTTTTAATGTTGTTTAAGAATGTTTTGGATTTCAAGCCAAGTTTATAATGAAATGTTAATTTAAGGGTTATCAAATTTAAAGTAAATTAGTACAATTGAAAGATCCGTAATCTGATACCTTAGGGAAGATAAGATGAAGATGCACAAATGTGTGGTACAAATTTAGATTCATGTGGATTGGTTAATTATTTAATTAGAATAAAATATAAATATATGTGGTACAAAAGCGTGATTCATGTGCGATTGGACGGGTAATATATTCTTAACAAAGAGGGGCAAGAGACTTTTGAAAAGCATGTTGATGTTGCTAACACTGTACACTTAGTTTCCAAGTAATTCCAAAGAAAGCACCAGTCTTGTGATTCTATATGTACGGAACTTACCTTTAAAACTTAGTTTTAAATGTTTCACTGAGAACCATATATTTGCTCGAATCGTTGATCCTATATACGGAGTCAACCGAAGCCTTTTTATTTGGGCAAAAAGATATCTTCAGTGGGTGCATTCTGACAAAAATATTTACCAAGGTAATGCAGCCTTTGGAGAATTGAGAAAAAAAAAAGTATATATATTAGAAGAGTTTTAATACACCTTTCATTTTCAATTATTATTAAAAAATTTAAAAATAATATAAATAATGGTAAATAATATAATAAATTATATATAAATTTTTATATTAACAGTATATAAATATTGCACTCTAAATAATTTACTAAGTATTACATTTTGTTTAGAAAATCATAATCTAAGCTAGGGCGGGAAACGAGCCGAATTAGAGCTAAGCTCGGTTCAGCTCGATAAAGATTGACTCAGCTTAAAACTCAACTCGAGTTTGATACAAACACTGTTAGGTATTAGTGGCAGAATACACCTAGAAGAGGGTTGAATAGGTGTGGCGGAGCTCAAGTTCCGCTTTTTGGTTTTTACACACTTGCTGAAAAAAGCCCAGTTAATCGATTGACCAGTGGGCTTAATCGATTAACACACAACAGAAACGGAATGATCAGAGCAGCTAGTTGCACATTTATTTACCAACAGATAAGCAGAGATACAACAAATATTTTTATGCAATATTAACAATGATATAGCAAGGTATTATTATGCAAAATATCAGCTTCAATCACGAATTAAAACAGTAAGAATTATAAAGGAGATTAAGAGAGAACAACTTGCACAGATGAATTTTTATCTTGGTTCGTTTGCGGTCCACTGCAATCTACATCCAGACCTCCCCTTCTTCTTGGGATATTTCTCTTCACTAAATTGAAAACCTTGTATCGTTACATACACCAATTCAATTACAAGACTTGAACGCTCATTTCTTGGAACCCAAAGAACTTCGTCACCCTTGGTTTGACCTTTCCCAAAACCGCCTCCTAAGAAAACCTTTCTTAACACGATTCGGCTCCAGTCAAGGTATCGCTCTTTATCCCAAGACCTCTAAGTCTTTGTGAAAAACACTTTACCTAATCACATCTAGGATTTTCCCAATCCTTGAATTACAATGCCTTGAGTTATGAATGAGTACTTAATACTTGGATTTTACAATAATGAAAAGTCAATAACCCACACTCAAGTACCACAAGCCATCATGCATATGTTAGTTAATACAAAACTGTAAGCACAAAATATTTCTCCTAAAATCTCTAATAAGAATGCATGAACATGCAAAAAAGAATGGATGAGATTAAGCATATGAAAACATCATGTAATACACCATGAATAACATCAACTAAATATATTAATCTCTCTTCCTCACACATACATTTCTCTCTACAAATTGCAAAGTAAATCACTAAAATATGCTCTCTAATCAATTCTAAACAATAGTATGCAATTCTATGTGTTTCTGCAATTTGCCTAAACTTATACAAAACAGATTTGACCCTTCAAACCGTTGCATTCAGTTAAACAGTTAAAACAGAAAACAGTTATAACATAAAACAGACACGTTAATCGATTAAGTTACCACATTAATCGATTAACCAGCATAACGTGATTAAACAGAAAACAGTTGTAACAGAAAAACAGATGTAACAGAAAACAGTTGAGTTAATCGATTAAGTCATCACGTTAATCGATTAACCAGCATATTAAAAACATGATTAAAAAGACAAACTTACTCATATGTGATGCTTAACTCCTATACATATTTTGGCAATTATATTATGCCTAATATGCACATATAACATTTAAGATTAATGCATGAACATACAACAAACTAGATGATATGTCTCATGAATATGATATGACAATTATAATGGTCTGTGAGACTTGCATCTAGGTTTATCTCACTTATACTCACTCATTAAGGCACACGTCCCAGACTACTTGAAAATATGACTCTATTGATATAATCTAGTCTAGATAGTCTAGATATGACCAATGAGTTCTAGGCATGTTGATTGTTGAGCCATCTTCAAGCTTTATAAAATTGTCTTCATCAAAACTTAGGCAAACGTTGCTAATGCAATTCTTGACACTTTACACTTTCAAACACTACAACTAATTTTGTATTTAGTGGAGGTTTTTAACCTCCACAATATAACTAGCGAAGATTTCAAAAACCTCCACAAATATAACTTCTAGAAGCGTTTAGCGGAGGTTTTAGAAAACCTCTGGTATCTACACGTTTGTAGCAGTTTATTTGTGGAAGTTTTTAACCTCCACTATTTAGGAAGGTTTTTGTAATATTTACCATGGAGGCTTTAAACCTCCACTATTTGAGAAGTTTAATTGTAGAGATATTCAACTTCAACTACTTGAAATAACATATGGAAACCTCCTAAAAGATAACTATTATATGTTTCTATATCAACCTCAATTTAATTTCATAATTTTAAAATTCTAATCTCATTAATATGTAATTATTATTTAAATATACAATACTAAATACAAATGTTCTTAGCAATAATAAAATTTCATTGCAAATAAATTGTAACATAGTTGAAAGAGTTATAATTCATCATTCATTATAAATATAAATACACCATAAAATATCAAAAAAACTAAAATTAATTTCATATGACACTTTAAAAACAAAATATATAACAAATATCCTAAATGTTGCTGGCTCTAGATGATCATCTTGCACCCAAGGTGTATTAGACATATTTGCATCATCATTTGCCTGAAATAGTAAGTTAAAAACATCTAGTTGGAACAATACAAAAAACATTGATAATTACTGCATCATTATATACACTAACTAAGCATGTACAATTAACAACAATATGTAGGCAAAATAGTATTGGGAATATATAACTAGATAAATTCTCGAGGCTAGTATAGACAATTTAATTGAATTTTCAAAGTATTTGAGGTGTGCTTATGCAAGCACTATTACACTCACATATACCATATCAGTCCCAATAACATGCCAAACACATAATAATCCCAAACAACAATAAGACTTGATGACAGAGAGAAACTGAAAAAATCATGTAAGTGGGAAACAATTCCTATAATGCTGCAAAGTTGTTCTAAAACTGAAGAAAATTTGGGGATTATCATCAAATAAAGAACCTAGCTAAGTAAAAAATAAAAAAAATCAAAGGCTAGAATTACAAAATTGACAACAACGTCTAATAAATAGTTAAGTAATATAGTTATACTGAGCATACCCAAAGCTCACGAGCAAAATGTAATACAAAGCAAAGGTCTACATGGAGACAAATAACAAAATATGAGTACATCCCTATTTAGTTTGTTTACTATTATTATTATTATTATTATTATTATTGTTATTATATTAAGCAAAACAGAAGCAGGATAGATAGATTCATAATGTAACAACAATATCACATACTCACCAAACAACAAACTATCTAGAAATTTGAAGGTCCTCCTCTCAACAAAATAGACTATGCACAAAAATGGAGCAAAGAAACTCATTTAAGAAATTGATAATTAATATATCATTTCATCTAAAGCTAAAGTTGCTCACATGTGCATCTTTATCAAGTGTTTTGCTGATATCAACCTCATTTAGCCAAATGGGAAGGTCAAGTGTTGCAAACTTGTCTAGGATAGTTCTTACAAGGGGAAGGTTTGGTACTGTGAAGTGACTCTCTAAGCCAATTCCATCCACAAAGACACCATTATGTTGCAGTTCTCTTAGGCTTGAGATGTAGGCATCAACGGTGGAATTACATCACTGCAGTTGGTAAATGGCTACAGTAATGGGCTAGCTAACTCTATATTGATATCTTCACCATTAGTGTTCTGCATTATTACAAAATGAAATAAAAAATGCCAATTATATTGAATTGAAGCAATTAGCTAAATATGACAATTTCATTAATAAAGTTAAAAGACAAAGTTACCTTAAAGAAGAGTATAAATGAGTTTCAACCAGTGTTGTCCATGGCGGATGGCGGATGGCGGCTGTCAAAATTCAGCCATGAAAGCGTTGCGGGCAAATAGCGGACATCATAATGGCGGATGACAAAAAATAAATAAAAAATGTAACATAATAGAAAAAATAAAATAATAATACAATAACATAAAGTTTAATAAAAATCATTAAGTATCAATGTCTCGTAACATCATAAGATCGATAAAAAGTAAAATAAACAATACTAACAAGTCTTGTAAAGAGTCACAACTAAAAATCAAAGCAAAACACAAATATAAAATGCAAAACATTCATATTGTGTGTTATCCTATTTTTGGAATACACCATACTAGTGTTAAATAATTGTTTTAAATTTGTATATAAAGTAAACTGAAAAAAAGGAAGTAAACTAAAAAAAACTAAACTGAAAAAAAAAGGTGGAAAAAAAAATTAAACTGGAAAAATATATATTTTGAAAGTAAATTAAAAAAATGGAATGAAAAAGAGATAAAGAAATGAGAGAACAAGAGAGAAAGAAAAATAGGGAAAGGGAAAACGCAATGAAAAAGAGTTAAGAAACGTGATTGTGGCAGCGACAGTCGAGGCAACGCACAACAAACTCAGTTTTTTGAGAGATATAGGCAATAAGGAGAAGATGCAAAAATAGAAAGGGGTGAGGGTTTTAATTTTTAACACATGAAAGGGCCCAAAAAACCCATCCCAACCCAATTTAAAAAAAAAACTGACTAGCAAGCCAAAATGCCGCCATTACCGCCATGGCCCCACCACCGCCGTACCGCCATGGCAGCTTTTTCGAGCAAAAGGCGGACACGGCCATATGGCGAGATTTCCCAAATGGCTAATGGCGGTAGCCTAAGAGATGCCACCACCATGGCCGCTATTGGGCCACACTGGTTTCAACAATCACCTATCTTTGTTTCCCATACAGTAAGCTTATGCTCCATCCTATAACACTTACTCAGCTTTGGACTGATATCATATCACCCGTTAGTTAAAAATTCTTTTTTCTCTTTGATAAAATTTCATTTTCTATCATCCTATATCTATTAAAAAATTTGACATGTAACAAACCTGCGGTTCCAAAGTTGTTTCTACAAAGTCACCGCCTAAAAGCTAATCCAATAAAGCATCATTGTTAGTGTTTCTCCTAAAAGCTAATTCCAACACTAACAATATACCTACTACTTATAGTACCGGCAGGGATGGTAAAATATACAAATATAAGATCCACTTGAGCA
The DNA here is from genome assembly GCF_001865875.1 of Lupinus angustifolius. Lineage (NCBI taxonomy): Eukaryota > Viridiplantae > Streptophyta > Magnoliopsida > Fabales > Fabaceae > Lupinus > Lupinus angustifolius. The sequence goes on along the minus strand of NC_032023.1, from coordinate 4,163,095 downwards.
ATGAAAATATTCAATAAACTTATGCTCTAAGTTCTTTATGATAGTGTTAGACTTGAATGAAGAAACGATGACTACCAATTCCTTTCAATGGTGATTAAAGATTAAAGAACAAGTAATTGAAGAGAAGAAAATGATTTTCTACTCTAAGGTGAAATATGATTAACATGAAGTGACATGAGTTATGGGAGATTACTAACATGATTGTACCATATATTATCGTATATAAATTAAATTAAATTAAATTATTATTTGCAATCAGGCAAAAAACAAACATGACAAACAAAATCTACACTCATAGATGACTTGTTCTAATGCATGATGATTTACCATAATTAATGAAGTTCACTGAAATAGTATATTGAATTTGCAATTGTACTTGCAGACATTGAGGAACTTGGAGGTTAAATCTATGAAACTTATCACAAACAATCCAGCAAAATATGTTGGGCTTAGACTATGGTTTGACAGTGTCTGGCAGGATCCCTTTATTAACTCTTATTACATTAGAGAACAAGATATATTTGGTGACCAAACATGTGAAAATGGTTCACATCTATGGCTTGGAGTTTAATGGCCAACTGAGTAGTAATGACAGTGTTGATGATTCTAATGTTGTTAATGCCTTATAAACCTGTTTTTTAATAACTTTTTTCTGTTAGATATATGCACTTAAAGTAGCTTCTTCCACAATCCTATATTCTTCATACAAATTTTTAGTTCATATTTTCACCATCAAATGGTTCCCTCTTCTAAAACTAGAAATAAATTCGCTTAAATGTAACTAGATTAAAACAGTTTTTCCACTTCATTTTAGTTAGCATCAACAACCAAACCCGTAACTAATAAAGAAACTTAGATCTATTACCAAATTAATCAATGCAAATTCGTTTTTACCTTGCAAGCATTCACGACTTGTTTCACACAGATTATGCCTAAATAGTAATCACTGTGAAAAAGAAAAGTAGGTGATGAACCTGCAACCCCCCTTGAGCATACAAATGAGTTTGTATTAGCAACAAAATAGTCTATTACATATAAAAATTATCAAATTCAATCTCAAACAGTTCACTCTACAATTCTAACAAAAACTAAGAATTCAAAAACCGCCAAGTGAGTATACTGTTTCGAAACCATCATCAAATTCAGAATCGGAGTCAAAGTCGAATTCTGCTGAAAGAAGGAAGAAGACCCTACCATGTCCATTGAGAAGAAGAGGAAACCCTACCCTGATGATTGGGAAGAAGAAGAAACCCTAACCTGGCACGAGCGTGGTGGTTCAGAGCCAACTTGGACTTGAGCAGAACCGAGAAAGTAGTCGTGGTAGAAGGTGGCGACAGAGTAGTTGATAGTGATGACAGTGAGAAGAAGATCAGTGACGAGGAGAGGTTAGTTGAGTTTGAAGGAAGTGAAAGAGATAAAAGATGAGATGAAAGGTTTGGGAATTATGTTCTGTGTTGAAAGACCATTTTAGGGTTTGATTCTATCAGTCATTTTATATTAAAATTGAAAAAATATACTGGAGCCTTAAAACTTCCATAAATTAAATAAAAACTTTTACTATATATTTGATTAACTATCTGGCCTGACTCACTTAATTTATTTGGGGAGGTTTGAACTTTGAATAATTTCCACAAAAAAACTTCCACAAAATACATAATTTAGTGTAGTGAAATTATTTTTTTAACTCAAGTTCGACTCGTTTAAAGTTTGTGAACTATTTAGTTTAGTTCGAATGGTTCATTTGAACAACTCAAATAATTAATGAAATATTGAAAATATTAAAAAGTTATATATATATATAAATATAATATTGTTTATATATATAATAACAATAAATATAAAATAATAATGTATAGATCATAATAAACATAAAAATTAGTTTATATATATGTATATATATATCGAATCAACTTATGAACCTAACGAGTCGAACTATATCTAACTCAAGTTTGATTCGTTTATTTAACGAGCTTAAGCTTAGTTCATTTGCTTCATGAACCAAGTATATCGAGCTAAATAACAAATCGAGTTTCAAACTGATGTCAAATTTGTTTGGTTCATTGCTAGCCCTACTCTAAGCTATCTAGTGAGGAGTTACATGCACCATGTTGCTTTTTTTAGTTAATTTTAATGAAGCTGATGTGCTATTTACTATCTTATTTTTAATCACTTTAGAAATCGTTGTGCATTATTCTTAATTTAGTCCCTATATGTAAAAGATTTTTGGAATAGTCCAACCATGACAACTATTAGTAAATAAATATAACCATAAAATGACTCTAGAAATAAAAAATCAAATCATATCACCCATTATTAAATCCTTTCTATATCATAAGATATATGGTCTCACACGACTTGTAAAATGAGAAGATAATATTCAATTAAAAAAAATAAGGATTCTCCTATGCAAGGGTGTCGATCCATGACTGTGACACATTACACAATCAGGGTTACGGTAGGATGTTAAGTGTTAAAATAATCATAAAGTATATACCTATTTGTGGTACTGTAACTCTTTAATTAACCCAAATTAATGGTTTCATGCTCTTACAAGACAAAAGTATGTTAAATAGCCAAATATCCTTATTGAAATGTTTGTATATGTTAAAAGCAGACGAATGATCGAAATGTTAGGTATCAGTGACAAAATACACCTAGAAGAGGGTGAATGTTGAATAGGTGTGCGGTTCCCACTTACCTCTATTCGCACCAAAGCTCTACTCTGAAAAATCACCAGTTAATCGATTAAAGAAATAACTTAATCGATTAAGTCGCACAGAATTAACAGTTGTTGAATGACTCAATTACACAACCAATTACAGATTATAAAGAAATGATATAGGAGATATATTTGAACATAAATGATCTTTATTTGGCAGTAATACTATATCAAAAATATCAGCTACAATAGGCAATTAAAAACTACTTAAATAGTAAAGAGATAAAGGAAAGAAACAGTCTGCAACGAGGTTTTTATACTAGTTCATTTTGCGGTCCACTGCAAAACTACATCCAGTCCTCCTCTCTGATCTGGGAAATTTTCATCACTAAAAATTGAAGCCAATATATCTTACATACACACTTCCAATTATAAGACCATGAATGCTACCTTCTTGAATTCCCAGAACCTTTACCTTGGTTTGACCTTACCCAATCGCCTAGGAAAACCTTTCCTACGATCCAGCCCCAGCTAAGGGTGGCAATATGGGCTTGGCCCGACGGGCCAGCCCGTTCGGATAGCTATTTTTAACGGGCCGGGCTGAGGATTTTAGCCCAAAAACCTATATTCATCCCGTTTTAGTATTCCGTTTTTTAGACAGGCCAAGGAGGGCTGGGCCATTGTTAAAAAATAAAAAACTAAAGTGTGTGACACTATGCTGTGCGTGGGGCGTGGCAACTGGCAGGCCCTCTTAGCATAAACCACAAACCATTAAACTACTTCTCTCTTAGCATAAACCATAAACCACTTCACACTTGCATTGTGCAAAAAGCCAGAAACCAGTAAACTATAAATCCATTTTCAACTTTCCAACTCTCTTAGCATACTGACCTCAGGCTCTCTTATCATCCATTTTTCAGCTCACTACTCACTGCTCAGGTTCTATTTTATTATAAAATTGTTTGTTTGATCTCCATTTCTTATTCCATTAACATCCATTTTTCAAAGACGTTGATGGTGATAATAATAGAAAAGTGGAGGCATCTTCTTCCAACAGAGCATCTAATATTTAAAAATTGAAATTTATGACTTAGAAGTTTTATTGTGAACTAATAGTCTAAAAGTTTAAGACTATGTTGGTTTCTTCTTTAGAATTTACAAGTTTTAAGCTAAGATGTTATGTTGTTATTGTAATATTGTAGACTTATGTTTGTGATTTTTTGTTTTAAAAGACATTTATCAAGTTTGTTGATTATTTTTTGTCTAAAAGCTTTAATTGTGTACATTTTGGAGGGGGAAACGGGCCAGTCAGCCCGTCAGCCTGTCAGCCCTGCAAAATATGGGCCGGACTGACATTTTGAGCCCTTTTAACAATACGGGCTGGGCCAGCCCTTATTTTGGCGGCTCAAAGGCGGGCTGGACCGGGCCAGCCCACATTGCCACCCCCAGCCCCAGCCAAGAGTATGTTCTAAACTCAAGATCTCCAAGTCTTGGTGAAGACTCTCTGATCTCGTTGGTGGTACGACACCAAGAGACGCTTTCCTTGTTACACAAACAACACAAAAAACATAGTAATGTGAAGCACTAAAATAGCTCAAATATTACAGGAAAGAACAAGCTATAAACCCTATACAAATCTCACAATTATCATGAATATGTATAAGATCATAATCATGAAGAACATGTAATTTCTACCCTTAAGAAATCTCTAAACAGTAATGAAATAATCATGCAAGAACAAGATAGAATGATGCACACATTTGATCATATGCAATGGGTGACATGTTAATCTCTAAGCATAATACTATCTCACTCTAATCTACATGCAATTCTCTCTGCCTATATGACATACAAAGAATATGAAAATATGCAATTTAATAATTCTAAAATGAATGAATGAATGTTATTAAGCATGGTGTAAAAACACAGTTTATATAGAAAAGTTGTTTTGCTACCGAGTTAATCGATTATGTTGCCTGTTAATCGATTAACGAGCTGTTAGAGAGTAACTGAATTCTGTTTTTCAGTTATCAGTTGAAACTGTTAAAAACTGTTATCACGTTAATCGATTAAAGCTTCACTTAATCGATTAACTGACATATTTTCAATTAAGATGTTAATTGGTAAACTACCTATATGTTATGCTTATCAACTATACATGTTTTACCTTTATGTTATGCCTAAGATGCACAAATAACATGTATGATTAATGCATGAACATATAATAAGCTAGATGACATGTCTCATGTAAATGATATGATAGTTTTTAGAACTTGTGAGATTTGCATCTAGGTTTACCTAACCTAGACTCGATAACTAAGACACATCTAAGACTCTAATCTATACATGAAGCTCTTGAATCTCTGGCATGTTGATTTGTTGAGTTGTCTTTAAGCTTTCACTAAGTCCTTTGTCTTCATCAAAACATAGGCAAACTAAGTGCTATCTTGACACATTGCACTTTCACGAAAAAGCTAAATTTCCATGAAAAGATCAATGAGGTTCAGCGTAGGAATTAGGTTGAGCATATCAGATAGCATCTGAGACCTACGCTTAGTGCCTAGCCCATGCTCAGCGGTAGCAGACCCGCGCACAACGCAAACCCTACGCTAGGCATATTTGACCAAGAATTTTGTTTTGTATACGCTAAGCGCAAGGTCTGGGCTTATAGCAAGTGGGAGGTGCGCCCAGCGAAAGTTGGTGCGCTGAAAGGTCGAGCTTGACTAACTGATAACTTGTGCTGAACGCACTGCCTGTGCGCTGAACGCAAAAGCTATCATGCAGACACTATTTAAAGGGTTCTGATGTGAGCTATTGAGGATACCCTTTTGGCATTGGATTGTAATACATATTTTCTGGGTTTTTTAGAGAGTTAGCTCACTTAAGTCATGGGAACTAAACGTAAGTACTAGAGGAGTTAATCTAGCTATCATGCAAACACTAGAGTAATGCGAGTTTGATATATACATTTGATCCATTTGATATTAATTCAGGAAGTTTTGATATATCATACTTTTAGGAAGAATTTAGTAACTAATGTGAAAAAAGATTAGTAGAGAATTAATTCTTGCACATGTATAAAATAAATTAGATGTTCATTATTCCTTTTGCTTCTAAAATCCCAATACATCTTTTATGGAGAAAAAGGGAAATTTTTTAATTATCTACACCATACACTTGATTAGATCTTACATAAATGTAAATTGATAAAACAAAAAATGAAATAATGGATGCTCAATATTAGTTCATGACATAGTCCTTCTGCCAGATGTGATTCACTTACATACGTTTGGGCCTTTCATGGATGACTTGGACCCTAATATTTCCCAGCTCTTTATCAAAAACCTTGTCCTCAAGGTTGGGAGACATGATTAGTGAATGGATTTGGCCCAACCAAGGTTGTAGAAGAGGGACTGGTAATTCCAGAACGAAAGAGGGAAGGTCACGTGTGTTTGGAAAGATTGGGCATGAAGTGGGATATGTGGATGATCGAGATTGTTGTTGGTTTTTCTTTGAATTAAGGGACAAGATGTTGTGGGCTGGATGAGATGGCTTCATTTGGGTTGTCGAGAAAAGATGTAGAACGAGACCAGGCTGGTGGAACATGTGGCATGTGATCCCATGCATCCAATGGTTCATGTGGGAGCCCTTGATGAACCGAGACATATGGGGGAGCAGAATGTTGTCTCTTATGAACATGTGTTGATGTGTTCTCTAGCACATGGAAACATGTGTTGAAAATTTTCCATGAATAATCCTTAGACTGAATGCAGAAATCCTAATGATCAGGGCTTTGTTCCTATAACAAAGTGTTTATGCCCATACATAAACCCAAATGGAACAACCCTGATCTAGACCGAAGAAACCCTAATATATTTCATAGTGAAGAAGAAAAGCATACCTTGATTAGCCATTTGGAATTTCGAAGGTATGTGGGTATGATGATCTTCCAGATGATAGAGCTTGATGATTTTCCTTCTGCTTCAATAGAGCGGAATGAGAAAGCCTAGGAAAGCTTATTTGATATGATGGAGAGAGTGCTAACCTTATGGAATTGTGATGGTGTTTTTATGTCCTTTTGGATAACTCCTCACAATTCACCTTTATTATCATCAGCCTACTCAACAAAACCTGTTGCTCTACAAATGGGGACCATAACCCATAAAAGTAACCATAGCGGTTACTCCTTAAATTGCAATAATTCTAATTCAGTCCCTTCATCAAATCAGAAATTGCTTGAAGGTATCTACACTTATAATATTTTATGACACATATGCCCTTAGCCACCAAATTAATTACTGAAGACCATTTTATATTTGGCTAATTAAATAATGGTCATAACACAATTATAGAATTATATTTGTGACCCATAAATTGTCAGAAATTCTAACAACATGTAGAAACATGGAACGACTATGATTTTCTATGAGTCAGACTCTCTTTTTGATCCAACTGTGGTAGTCTTGTAGGAGATAGTACCCACGTGGGTACACTGCTCGAGGCATTATGCATTAGTAACAAGTCTTTATTGGAGATACTTGTGATGCCACAATTTCTTTCTCTCAGTTGTGGTACTGCTCCTTGTTTGGGAAGTTCTCCTTTGTTATAATTTCTTGTACTTGTTTCTATCCCTTCTTTTTCTTGGACAGTTTCCACCTTTGCTATTGGTTTTTTATTCACTAGTAAAGGAATCTTTTTTATCCAACTACTTGATCCTTGTAGGAGATACTTGTGATGCCACGATTTTCTCTCTCGGTTGTGGTACTGCTCCTTGTTTTGGAAGTTCTCCTTTTTTATAATTTCTTGTACTTGTTTATATCCCTTTTTCTTCTTGGATAGTTTCCATCTCTGCATTGTTTATGTATTTACTAGTAATGGAACAAATTGAATGGTAGGATCCCCACGGAAAACTGAAATAGAGAGACGTGAAAAACTAGATGAATGTAAGCCGAAGAAGGAAAGGAGAGTTCATAATCCATTATTCCAATATTAAGGTTGACTTGGTATGGTCCAAAGTATCGAGGTGCTAATTTATTTTAAGGCCAACGAGCCACTGTAACTTGCCTATACAATAGCAACTTATGAAGGACTAATTTGCCAATGTCAAAGTTAATGTCTTTCCATCTTGTTTGTGTCTGAGCCATCATCTTCTCTTGAGCTCTTAGGATATTTTGTTTTAAAGTTTAACAAACTTATTCTTGCTTGTAGTATGTCAGCTACCGGGGAAGAAGTTGTAGTTCGGTCCACGAAACTGGTTATTAATGGTGGTGACCATCCATAAAGAGCTTCAAAATCGAGAGAACATGGTACATGAGTGTTTGGAGGTGTTGTACCAGTATTATGTTAGGGCGAGGTGGTAGAACCACTTACTCGGTTGTGAGCCTGTGAGGCATCTAAGGTATGTTAGGAGGCATCAAGGAACCACTTCAATTTGTCTATCAAATTGAGAGTGATATGTAGAGTCGAAACATATAATGGTTCATAAAAGAAAGAAGAAATCTGTCCAAAATGAACTAAGTAATATTTTATCCCTATATGATACAATCAGCCGAGGGATACCATACAACTATACAGTTTCTGTCATGAAACATTGTGCTAAAACCTTTGTGATTAAATTAGAGGATAGACCACTAATATTTGTGTACTTTGACAGACAATCTACAAGAACCCAAATAATTGTATGTCATTGAGACTATGGTAAGTTGTAATAAATTTCATTCAAATGTCATCCCAAACTTTTTCTAGTATTATGAGAGGTTGTAGTAACCCATATTGTTTTGATGGCAAATATTTATTGTATTGACAGATTGTGCAATTCTAGGTAAAATCCTTTGTGTACTTGAACAAGTCTGGCCAATAACAAGAAGCCACAATGTGAGAAATGGTGGGTTTCAAACCTGAATGTTCGGAAGCATGTGTTGAATGGAACTCATTGATGATAGAGAGTCCCTGAATGTCAGATATAAAGATTCTTTTTTCATAAAACAATATTTAGTTTGAGTAGTAGAACTTTTGTTTCATGTTGTTGCCCATCTCACTTTGCCTAATAAATTGTTGGTCTTTTGAGGTTTGATAATAGCTTCATATTTGAGCCAAAAGTATATGGATGGGCGAGGACAAGGAGGTTAGCACATGAGTATCCTCTTCTAGGCAACTCGATTGGGCATTCGCTACTTTATTAGAGGTACCAGTGAGATACTTTATTTCATGTTGTAAGCCAATCAACTTTGTTGCCCGTTTTTGCTGCTCTGGTGTATGCAACCCTTGTTGATCTATCAATATTATGAACCGTCAACCAATTAAGTATTGATGCAATTTCTTTACTACTTCTGTAAAATTGGGCATGCCCTGGACAAATGCTGAGGCATGCTTCACGCGGTTAGACATTTTCTTACTGAAGAAGGCTCTAGGCTGTCCATTTTGAGAGAGCACTACACCAATGGCCACAACTGAGGCGTCAATTTCAGCATCAAATGTTTTGGAGAAATGTGACAAATGTAGTGTTGGGGTTTTTTTCATTGCATTCTTTAAATTTGTAAAGGTCGAATTAGCCTCTAAGTCCATGTATAATGATGTTATTTGAGTAGGTTAGTGAGTGGAGCAACGAGTGAGGCATAATCCTTGGCAAATTTGCATTAAAGTTCGGTGAGCCCCAAAACACCACTAATTGTCGTGAGAGAACTAGGTTGTGGTCAATCCATCATAACCTAAATTTTGTCTAGATTCGATTGTACCCCAGCTATGAATATAATATACCCCATGTAATGGAAGTAAATGTTCAGCTAGGTTTGTAGTGTAGATAAGAATATCATCATAAAATACAAGAACAAATCATCAAAAATGAGACTTGAGTAAATCATTCATGGCCGCTTGAAATTTTGATGGGGGCATATGTAAGGCCAAAGGGCATAACCATAAATTCTTAGTGTCCATCAAAGGTGCGAATAACAGTCTTGTGTGTATCTGCTATGTGGACCATAGTTTGGTGGTATCCAGAGCACAAATCAATTTTGCAAAGAACATTGGATCACTAAGCTCATCGAGAAACTCATCAATAATGGGTATGGGAAACCGATAAGGAATAGTTATTGCATTAAGTGCCCTGTAATGTAAATAGAATCTCCAATTTCCATATTTTTTCACACTAAAAGCATTGGGGAGGAAAAAAAGACTAGTGGTTAGGACAACAATCTCCTCTTTTAACATATCTTGAAGCATTGGAGTCATGGTATCCTTATGAGAATGTGAGTATCTATAGAGTTTGCTATTAACATGGGTAAAGGTTGAGAGTAATGGAATATGATGATCATGACTTCTAGTTGGAGGTAGTTCATTAGGGGTCTGAAAAAAAGACTTGCATTTGTCTAGGATGGGTTGTATTTGTGGGTGAGTGGTGGATGTAGGAATAGATTATTTGGTAGTATCGGGGAATTATGCCTATAATATTGTGATAGCTTTAAATGCAAGCATGCATCACATTAGCAGATTGTATATGTAAGTATACATCACATAGATTTTGATGAAGATAAGGGTTGAAGACAAGTTTAAAGACAAGCTTGAAGACATCGATAAATCAACAAACAACATAGTGAAGGCTCAAGTTCACTCAAAGTCAAGCATTCAAAAAATCTAGAAGGTGAAGTGTTTTTATATTATCTTAGGTCTTAAGATGTTTGATTGGGTAGAGTCTAGACTAGGTGAACCTAAATGGAAGTCTCACAACCTAAAATTGATCATAAATAAAATGAGACTTACATGCATACATACATGATTTACATGCACATGCATAAATCCATGATCATATGATTTTGATGCATTAAATAGATTTTAAATCATACATCATTCAAAGTCATGCATCATACTTTTACAAATCATTAGGAGGTTCATATCATATCAAAGAAGCTTTTTCAGAAAACCCTTATTTGATTAAGGTTTAGTTAATCGATTAAGCTATGCAAAAATGGGAACCCGTTAATCGATAAAGTTAATGGTTAATCGATTAATGGTAGTTACAGTTTCTAAAATCTTGATTTTTAAAGAATCCTTAATCGATTAACTATACTAGAAAACATAATTATATTTTAAACCAACTTTTCCCATTTGCATCATTTTAGTGATTGAGATGAATTGAATTCAATTTTCAAAAATCAGATTCTTCATACACTTTCATATCAAAACATAAATCTTCCTAAGTGTTTCTGGAAAAAAGAGATAAGAAAAAACTTTATGAATCTTTAGACAAGTTTGTCAAGATTTACATTGTCAAATCTTTTACAAAGAAACCTTGAATCTCAAATTTTATACTCTAGTTGTGTGAGATTTATAGAGAGGTTCTTAGATTTTGGAAAGGTGTATATTTAACATATTGAGGTGCAATCACTATTTTGTACACTATATAGACTTTCATACCAACATTTCTCTCTGGTATGTGGTATCACTATGAAGAAGAGAAAAGGTTTGAGAAATCTTGGTTAGAAGTGGATAAATGTCATTAGAAGCTAGGTTCATTGTACAAGAGTCTTGATATGAGAAGTTAGAAGTGGTTGGGTCGTCCATTAGAAGTGGTGAGGAGCCCTTAGAAGTAGGGGAAGGCAAGCCATTAGAAGCTTAAAGTTCAAGATTGTCTTGGTGGAAGTGTGTTTGTAATACTTTGATTTCCATAATGAAGAAAATATCTCAAGATCAGAAGGGGAGGCCTGGATGTAGTTTGCACTTGGACAAGCAAATGAACTAGGATAAAAGCCATCATCTTATTCTCCTTGTCCCTTAGCTCTTTAAGTTTTCGCATTGTTTGATTTACTTAACTTGACATTCATATCTTTCTGTGTTAATTGCATATTTTGTTATGTGTCATTAACTGAATATTATCACATGTAAGAGTGCATACAAGTTTATTCAATTATTTGTATCTTGTTGTTTAATGAAAACAAGTTTTCAAGAAACAAGAATTGGTTAATCGATTAAGTTCTTGGTTGATCGATTATGCAGAAGCAGTTAATCAATTAAAACATTAGTTAATCAATTAAACAGTGAAGAAAATTGTAAAATAATTTTGTTAATAGAATAATAGTGATCGTATATCAAACCACCTATTCACCCTCTCTTGGTGAAGTGTAGATCCATTATGTACTAACGATAATATGAAAAGATGCAATACTATCTATTTATAGTAGTATGGAGAATTGGTGAAGGGTGGAACGTTGTATGTTATAGGTTGTCTCCCTAGTGAGTGCAATAGTGGTTTGCCTCACATTAAATTGCATATATGGCACAGAGAAATAAAAAACAATAGGCCCTATAGTACGTAGCTACTCAATGCCCAAAACAATATCCACTCCTTTGATTGGTAATAAGTAAAATGAAATTTGAAACTCATGGTTTTGTAAAGTTATTGAGGTGTTGTCACATAGCCCAATACAGTAAATATGAGGGTCAATTATCACCATTACTAGAAATTTAGGGGTCTAGGTGATAGTCAAATGTTAGGACCCAAGATACTATTACTAGAAATGTTACGGCTAAAGTTACCCATGAAAGGCCCAAATGTATGCAAGTGAATTCCATCTGGTAGAAGGACTATGCCATGAACTAATGTTGAGCATCCATTATTCCATTTTATGTTTTATCAAATTATCTTTCAGTAAGATCTAACCAAGTGTATGATGTAGATCATTTTAACCTTCACATTTTTCTCCATATAAGTTGTATTAGGATTTTGGAAGCAAGAGGAATGATGAATATCCAATTTATTTTATACATTCGCTAAAATTAATTCTTTGCTAGTCTTTGCTTATTAGTTACTAAATTATGCCTAATCTATTGGTGTTTTATTAAGAGTTTTGTCACATATAGGTCATATATATATATATACACTAAATTAAGGTATATTATTGAATACTATAGATGAATAAATTCGTCGAAAAGGGAAACAACTACAATCAGGTCAATGTCGATATAGTGAAAGACACCATGGATGTCAGTCCTTAAAGGGGACGACAATGTTAGAAGTCCTACATTGAGTAGAATAACTAACTCAATTTAGTACTTAAGTCATAAAACTATCCCATATAATTGACTAATCTTTTGAGTTGAATACTCCTCATGTTAAATCCTAAGACATACTACACAAGAAAATTTTACATGTCATTCCTTTTAAAAAAAGTGAGTCTTTATTAAATTGTCACAATTTACCGTCCATTATTAAGAATAAAGTATATCCTCATATCAGAAAATGAGTTATCTTCTCCAGATACTAAAATTATGATATGAGTCTTAGTTTTTAGTTTTTAAAAATATTTATAGAAAATTGATAAATAAGATACATGTCATGATTTTAATGGATTAATAATTTAGATTTCTATAATTATTAATGTGAATTGCTGATTAAGAAAACCCTTTAATTGGGCACAAATTCAAAATCTAAATTGTAAATAAAATAACCACCACGTGTCATGCATGGTGGTATGAAGCAAAATGGGCCACAAACATGGCTTTCCTAAAGCATATGACAAGACTATGTACTAACCACCATTTCTTTTTTAATAGCAACATTACCACTTTAGTCTTATTTCCATGGCGTGATGCACCGGTTACTTATAACCACATTCATATAGTAACTACAAGAAATGATAGCATTATAAGTAATGGAAATTTTTGCAGACACATATCACGGGGCATTTCCATAGGTTTGATTTACTTTAATCGACTATGTGATTAATTCATGTTTTAGCCGCGAGCATGAGTGTTATGAATTGCTTGAGATTTGATATTTTAAATATTTTGTGTAGAGTGAGCATGTAAATGTTTATTAACCCTTAATTTATTCTAAAATGTATTTGTTAAAAATGTTTGAATTATGTTATTATACGAAGTCTCACATTACCTAGTATTATAATAAAATAGAGTATTAATGTTATATATTGGACTCAAGTCCCTTGTTGTAATGTCCACCAGATATAACCACCAAATAGAAACACCTCATGGGCAGTTGGGCTCATGAGTGTGCTAGGATTTATAACTCTTATTCACTAATAATATATTGGTAGCCGCTCAATGCTCCCGGGGACATAGACACAATTAGTCGAACCCCATTAACAAATTCTCTTGTTTCTTCTCTTCTATTTATTCTATGCACTTTATTTGATTGTGTAAAGATTTGTTGAAAGAATGAGGTTTTGAAGTGGTTTTGAATGCACATTAATGTGACCATTTATGGTGACTTTCAGGTTTGTGAAATGAAAAAACTCACTAGTCCCACATTGCTTGGATGATGGGAGTTGAAAGACTTTATAAGCCTTAAGTTGTAACCTTGGTGTGTGCCCCAAGGGGTACAATGGGTTTGGTGAGTGGGTGAGCACTAACACAAACAAAACCCCTGCACACACACGCGTGCACCACCATTGTCTAGCCGGCTCAGCTTGTGTTTGAGTTCAGGTCGGACTTGGGCTTGGGCCCAACATTCATTTTAAATAAACATTTATTTATTTTGGGCTATTTGGGCTTGGACCATGTGTTGACCAAGTCAACACACACATTTAACATAGAACCGTTGGGTGGTAATGTTTTGCATTGTTGGATCATAAAGCCGTTTGATATTTTGCACCATCGGATGTGGGAGTCGTTGGAGGACTCAGGCTATGAATAGAGGCCTCCTCCCCACATTATAATTCACACCAATTTGAAGGCGTTTACCTCTCAACTTATCTTTCTCTCTCTTATATTTCGCCGACGCATTTCCGACAACCTTCTACCTCTTTCTTTTTGTGAGACTTGAGATTTGGCACACACAGCCAAAGTGGGAATTTCGAGAACTGACACTGGTAGTCAGTATTGTGGGAAAAGGATTGGCACGGGTAGCCATACTGTGGGAATTCAAGAATTGGCACTAGTAGCCATATTGTGGGTGTATTCGAGAGTGATTCTTACAGTGCAGTAAGATAACGTATAACAGAGAACTGGACTGTTTTATCGCAGGTGTAACACCGTGAATTTTACTACCTTGAAAATATATGTTTTTATTAATAGTTTTATTAATTATATTTTCAAAAATGAATTTCTGGGAATTTTCGGTAAAGAATTAGACAAAACTCTAGTTGAGTTTTAGTCTTGTAATTCTATTTCCAATTTGGTGGTAAATTTTCATGATTTTCGAAGACAGTCGGTTTCGGACCGCTGTCGGGGCCAAATCTCACTCGAATTCGGCCCAATAACGTGTTTTTGAGTTCCGTAGCTCAGAATCGAATTTCGATTTCGCAAT
>NC_032023.1:4145431-4148080 GCF_001865875.1 Lupinus angustifolius | reverse complement strand
ATCTTCTTCTCATACTTCATAGAAAGTTATGAGCTTTTATTATGTTGTTCATAAAGTAGAGTTTATATTTGTTCTTTAAGTATTTTATGAAGGCATAACTAAAGGGGATGATAATAAAATCATGTGAACCTTTATGTAGTTTTTGACCTTTGTAAATCTTGAAATTTCTTCCTTGTTCTTAGATGGAAAAACTATATCTTTGGACAAGGTTAGATGAGTTATTTGTTGGGAAATATTAGAAATTATTGTTAGTATTTGAATATGTTTAAAGGTGATGATTTTAACATCAAAGGAACCTTTAATGTGTTTAGGAAAAAGTTTGTATTTTATTCTTGAAAGTTTATGATAAGTTGTTGTTAAAAATGTTTTTTTTAGAAAGTATTATGTTTAAAAATGGTTTAGCATATTTTACTCTTTGATTTCCAAGTTAAAATAATTATTTGGGATAAAAGATGATTTATTAAAGTCTTGACTTCATAAACTTAAAGTGTTATGAAGTTTTGGATATTAAAGTAGTAGAAAGTCTTACCTTAGGATTTATTTTCATGACTATGAAATTAACACTTACTAACCCTTGATGTTTTTCCTAAAAAATTAGGAGGTGTTAAGATGTTCATGAAAATTTGTTGTATTTATTTTAGTTAACTTACTTTAAAGTGGTAAGAATAACTAAAAGATGTTTAGTGTAAAATATTAAATTAAGAGTCATTCTTTTTCATGACTATGAAATTAACACTTACTAACCCTTGAGGTTTTTTCCTAAAAAATTAGGAGGTGTTAAGATGTTATGATAATTTGTTTTAGTATTATACTTGAAATAATGAGATTTACCTAAAAGTCTTGACTTTATAAACTTAAAGTGTTATGAAGTCTTAGATGGTAAAATGATTTAAAAATGTTGAATCTTAGTTAAGTGAACTTACTTTAAAATGATAAGATTTACTTAAAAAGTATTGATTTACAAGTATTGATTTTGTTTAAATTGACTTAATTTAAAAATGATAAGTCTAGCTTAATGATCTTATTTTAAAAGGTTAGTTTTAGTAAAAATGTTTTATTTACAAAAAGATAAGATTTATGAATTATCGGAAAAATGTAATGAAGTTGGAATACATGTCTAGAAAGGTTCTGTCTAAGGAAAGACTTGGTATTTAAGGGTGTCTTTACGACCCACCTCTCTTTCCTGAGAACTAGCCTGGTGTATATCCACGGATTACGATATAATTTCGGTATAAGTTTTATTGATAATCTTACTTTAAAGAGTGTTATTTGATTTTAAGACTTTCAAAGACAAATGATGATTCAAGGATATTCAACCTTGAATCGGATGGATGAAAACAATTAAATTCATTTTAAATCGAAAGTTTTATCTTCGCGTAAAAAGTTATTTCATAAGTATAATAATTATCGTCAGTTAACTAATTAACGTGATTTTGGCGTAATGAAGAGTTCGAGAGGAGATCGAGAACCTTGCGACTCGACACACTCAGGTGAGAGGGAATACATCGTGACATAGTGGTGTCGGAATATGACACCCGGATCTCCTAAACCATCTCAAAGGTTTTGGGGTTAACTTGGGTTTTAAGAAACCCAAGACTTTTATGTTTAAATGCTTGTGAATATATATGATTGTTGATGGAATGTGTTGAGTATTGTAAATGAATGTTGTTGGGAATGCTTCATTAAGGTGAGAGAGAACACATCAGGACATAGTGGTGTACGAATATGACACCCGGATCTCCTAAACCATCTCAAAGGTTTTGGGGTTAACTTGGGTTTGAAGAAACCCAAGACTTTTATGTTTGAATGCTTTTGAATATATATGATTGTTGATGCAATGTGTTGAATATGGTATATGAATGTTGCTGGGAACTTTCTGTGTGCAGGTGTTTGAAAAACCATGTGAAAATACGTTTGATTAGCCGAAAAGGGCAAAATTGGTATTCTGTCCAAGTCCCTGTCGCTTGGGCGAGTACAGTCTCGCTTGGGCGAGGACTGGGCGAGGGGCTGGGCGAGGGGAAGTTTTGGTTATGGGATTCCCTCGCCTGGGCGACATAATCTCGCTTGGGCGAGCAAGCCTCGTCTGGGCGAGTAAGGGCCTCACTTGGGCGAGAACGCCCAGGATTTAATGAGCCCATGGAACTCTCTCGCTTGGGCGAAATATGTCTCACTTGAGCGAGGAGAGGCCTCGCATTGAGCGAGGAGAGGCCTCGCATTGAGCGAGGAGAGGCCTCGCTTGGGCGATAGTACCTTCGCTCGGGCGAAGAAGGCTTCTGTTTATTTGATATTTAAAGATGAATTGTCGCCTGGGCGAGAGACAATAATTGTGTTTGACTATTTGGATTGATTGGTTGAGTATGTAATAACCCTAGTATAAACTAGTTTGGTATAACACCGTAATTGAATTAAAAGGTAAAGTATTCAAGGTGTTGGATTTAAATAGTCAAACTCGGTAATTAATTTTAAAGAAAGTATTCCGAGAAGGATGTATGACTTAGGGCGATGCCCAGAAAAGGATACGTGATACCACGGAGCAAGATCATCTGACCGCAAGTGGCTTGGTCTGGGACCGTCCAGGGTGATTCAGCGATAGTCGTAGTGGTAGGGACGTTACCCTTTGAGTTATGATGTGAATTAGGGCACTGCCCA
>NC_032023.1:4110460-4145331 GCF_001865875.1 Lupinus angustifolius | reverse complement strand
GAGTTAGCCACTAGGAGTTTCTTATCATTTTGTGACTTTTGAAACACTGACGGCTTCAGCTTGTTCATGTCTTTGTTTAGTGTCTTTTGGCGATGATTAATATTTCCGCCCTTTCTTGTTGAATATGTATATTAAGTACTTATGATCTTTTATATTTATGAAGATGTATATTCAGGAAATGTTGTATCATTTCAGTTACCGTTAGGTAACCGGTTTTGATTTCCGCGTTATATGTTACTTAAAGTGATGTCCCGGAAAAGAAGGTTTTTAAAAGGAAACAATTTTATATCACCAATTCAAAAAGAAAATTTACTCACTTTTTCGTGTAATAAATAAAGAGTATTTTTCGGGGCGTTACACTAGGGACGATGTGGTTAATAGTCTGCTTGCATAATTTTAGCAGTACCACAAAACATCTTAAAGAGAGCGATTTGGCCGTGACTCAGCCAATAAGGATTATTTCATGCCATTCAGAATTGTTACGAGCTACGGTAACAACAATTTTAAGATGTTTTCTACTGTAATGGGATTCGTAGATAATATTACTGGACCGAATAACTATGACCTGAACAAGGCATTTCGGTTTTACGGGACAAATTTCAAATGTTGGCAACATAAGCTGGAATTTTTCCTCACTATGAGAAAGGTTGCCCATGTTCTGAAAACCGACATCCCAATGGTGTCAGATGAGGCTGAAAAAGAGGAAAAGGATAAACTGGCTATTGAAATAGTTGTCTAGAATGAAAGTGATTACTTATGTAAGAACTTCTATCTAAATAGGTTGTGCGATGATCTCTATAATTACTACAGCCCATACAAGTCTGTCAAATTAATTTGGTATGCACTTGAAAAGAAATATGATACCGAGGAAGCTGGGACCAAAATGTATGTTGTTAGCCGCTACCTCAAGTATCAAATGAATAATGATAAATTAGTAGAGTCTCAGTCCTACGAGATATAGAAAATTGTTCATGAGATAATTTCTAAGGGTATGTCCCTAGATGAGCTATTCCAAGTGGCTGTCATAATTGACACACTGCCTCCTAGCTGGAAGGATTTCAAAAACCTTCTAAGGCATAAGACCGAAAAATCTCTTTGGAATATCTGATCACTCGTCTTCGTATAGAAGAAGAGGCTCGTAAGCAAGATTAGAGAAAAGATGTGCTGATTGTCTCCAACAATAGCACTACGAAGAAATTCTCAAGTGCAGTTCTGAAGCTTTTTAGCACTAACTTCAAGAATCAGAACCGCAATGAGAATAAGGCTAAGAACACTAGTCACAACAAGAATTGGAAACCTCAAAAGGTCCAATATGCTAAGCCACCTACTAAGAATGACTCTGGCAACCTGTTCACCTGCTTCAAGTGTGGAAGCGAGGTCATATGGCACGTAAGTGCATAAATAAGCCTATGTATTATCCTCCACAGACCAACATGGTTGATGAGCCATTTGTGGCATTATTATCGGAGGTCACTATGGTAGGAGGAACTGATGGGTGGTGGGTAGATATTGGCGCATCCCGCCATGTCTGTTATGACCGTGCTATGTTCAAAATATACACGGATGTTGATGACAAGAAGGTGCTGTTGGATGACTCCCACACTACTTTTGTTGTTGGAACTGGTGATGTGGAGTTGAAGTTTACATATGGGAAGACTCTAATTCTCAACGATGTGATGCACACTCTAAAGATGAAGAAGAATCTGGTTTCTGGTTTTCTTCTTAATAAGGCTAGTTTTACACAGACCATAGGAGCAGACTTGTATAATCTTACTAAGAATGAGATATTTTTTGGGAAAGGGTACGCCACTGGTGGCATGTTTAAATTAAATTTTGAAGTTTCTATTAATAAAAATTCGGATTTTGTTTATATGTTGTGTGATTTTAATATTTGACATTCTAGACATTGTCATATTCATAAACAAGCAATTTCAAATTTGAGTAACTTAGGTCTAATTCCAAAGTTATCTAAATATAAATTTGAAATTTGTGAATCATGCAGTCAAGCGAAAATTTCAAAAAAAAAAAACATCATAAATCAGTAATGCGAGAATCTGACCCTTTAGATTTAATACACTCAGATGTATGTGAATTAGATGGAACATTAACTAGAAATTGTAAACATTATTTTATCACTTTTATTAATGACTGTTTTGATTTTACTTATGTATATCTTAGGAAAAATAAAAGTGAAGCACTTGACATGTTTAAGTTATATGTAACTGAAATTGAAAATCAACTCAACAAGAAAATAAAGAAACTTAGTAGCGATAGAGGTATTTAGTATGACTCTAACATGTTTAATGTTTTTTATAAATTAAATGACATTATTCATGAAACAATTGCACCACATTCACCTGAAATGAATGGTAAAGCTGAAAGAAAGAATAGAACTTTAACTGAATTAGTTGTAGCTATTATGTTAAGTTCTGGAGCAACACCCTCATGGTGGGGTGAAATTTTATTAACTGTATGCTAAGTGCTAAATAGAGTCCCTAGGCTAAAATCAAAATATCCCCATATGAAATTATTAAGAATAGACAACCAAACTTCTCTTATTTGAGAACATGGGGTTGTCTAGCTTATGTCCGGATACCAGACCCCAAGAGAGTTAACATGTGTTGTCTGGCTTATGTCTGAATAGAGCATATGAATGTCCAAATACCAAACCCCAAGAGAGTTAACATGGGGTAGTTTGGCTTATGTCTGAATAGAGCATATGAATGTGTATTCATTGGTTATGTTGTAAACGGCAAGACATACAGGTTTCATGACCTTAACGCGAAAGTGATCATTGAGTCTAACCATGCAGACTTCAATGAAATGAAATCCCCTTTTAAATTGAGGAATAGTGGAGGCACAACAACTAGTCACATACATGTGATTAACAATAGTGATAATAGCGATGGGTTAGAAATAGAACCTAGAAGAAGTAAGAGAGCAATGACTGCTAAAGAGTATGAACCTGATTATATAGTCTATACATTGGAAGATGATCCATCAACACTCCAAGAAGCTTTGACTTTTTTGGATTCTGATTTGTGGCAAGAGGCCATAAATGATGAGATGAATTCTATAGAGTCTAACAAGACCTTGCATTTAGCTGACTTGCCTCCTAGTTGCAAACCCATTGGTTGTAAGTGGATATTGAAAAAGAAACTGAATCCTGATGACACAGTGGATACATACAAAGCTCACCTTGTAGCCAAGGGTTTCAGGCAAAGGGAGAATGTAGATTTCTTTGACACCTTTTCACCTATTACTAGAATAAAATCCATTAGAGTACTAATATTGCTTGCTGCGATACATAATTTATTAGTACATCAAATGGATATCAAGACTGCTTTTTTAAATGGTGATTTAGAAGAAGAAATCTATATCGAACAACCTGAAGGTTTTGTAATACATGGGCAAGAAAAAAAGGTTTGCAAGTTAGATAAGTCGCTTTATGGTCTTAAGCAATCACCTAAATAGTGGCATGAAAAGTTTAACGACTTAATGGTCTCGAATGAGTTTAAGGTGAATGAAAGTGACAAATGCATTTATTACAAATTAGAAAATGAGATTTGCACTATCATATGTCTCTATGTAGAGACCTACTCATATTTGGTTCCAACATTCATCTTGTGAATAATGTGAAATCATTGTTGTGTAACAACTTTGATGTGAAAGATCTCAGAGAGACAAATGTAACTCTTGGTATAAAAATTACTAGGTCAAAAGAAGGAATTTCTTTGGATCAATCTCACTATGTGGAAAAGATCTTAAAGAAATATAAATATTTTGACTGTAAACCTACTATCACACCATATGATCCAAGTGTAAAACATTTTAAGGACACTGGTGAAGGTGTAAGACAAATTGAGTATGCGAGCGTCATTGGCAGCCTTCGGTATGCCACTCATTGCACTAGACTCGACATTGCCTATGTTGTAAGATTATTATACAGGTTTACCAGAAGACCTAGTATGGAGCATTGGCATGCTATAGAAAGGGTAATGAGATACCTTAAGAAAACAATGAACCTTGGATTATATTACCCTAGATATCCTAGAAGGATTCAGTGATGTTGATTGGAACATTATTTCAAATGATTCCAAAGCAACCAATGACTATATATTTAGCATAATTGGTGGGGCTATTTCTAGGAAGTCAAAGAAACAGACTATTTTGGCTCAATCCACTATGAAAGCTGAAATGATAGCACTAGCAACAGCTAATGAATAAGCAAGTTGGCTGAGAAGCTTGCTTGCAGAGATTCCGCTATGGGAAAAATCAATCCCAGTTGTGTTGATCTATTGTGATAGTATATCAATTATTGCAAAAATTGAGAATCGCTTTTATAACGGTAAGAAACAACAAATTCGTCATAAGCACAACACCATTAAAGAGTTACTCTCTATAGGAGCTGTTAGAGTGAATCATGTACACACTGAGAATAACTTAGCAGATCCTTTGACGAAAGGACTAGCTAGAGAGAAAGTTCATAATGCTTCTAAGAGTATGAGACTATTTCCCTTAGAACGAGGATCACTCATGATGGTAACCTGACCTAACTGACTAGAGATCCCAAAAAATAGGTTCAATGAGTAATAACAAGTTGTGAAGTGATATGAGAATGAACATGCTACAAAATTATGAGAAGTATGATTCCTATAACATATGTAAGGATGAGTTAAGCTCTTAATGAGATCTATACTTCAATTTGAATGGAGTATCTAGGCTATAGAAGTACTCTTGATAGATTCACCTATGTGAATGTGGAAGTGGGGACTACTTATGAAATTTTGGGGCATAAATTTCTAGAGGGTTCATTATACTGGGATAGACATGCATGACATTTAACGCACGAGCTTTACAGAATACATCTTTGAAAAGGTTGTGTGTGGTTTGATGTTGAAGATAGAGTTCAAGACTATGAGTAACTCTAGTAACATCTAGATCTTATTCACTATGCAAAGATTCAAGTCGCATGACACCTTTGTTTATGCACAATCATATTGAGATCATAGAAATTCCTAGAAATCGTTTTTTAATTTCAAGTGGGGTTGTTGGGATTTGTTGAAAGAATGAGGTTTTGAAGTGGTTTTTAATGCACATTAATGTGGTCATTTATGATGACTTTTGGGTTTGTGAAATGAAAAAACTCACTAGTCCCACATTGCTTGGAGGAGGGAAGTTGAAAGGCTTTATATGTCTTAAGTTGCAACCTTGGGGTGTGCCCCAAGTAATACAATGGGTGTTGTGAGTGGGTTAAGATTCACACAAACAAAACCCCTCCACACACGCGTGCGCACTACCACCACCTCCTCCGCCGTTGTCCGGCCGACTCGACTCGTGTTCGGGCTTGGGCCCAACATAATTTTTAAATAAACATTTATTTATTTTATTTTGTTTTGGGCTATTTGGGCTTGGACCATGTGTTGACCAAGTCAACACATGCATATAACATAAAGCCATTGGTAATAGAGCTGTTGGTGATAGAGTCGTTGGGTGGTAATGTTTTGCACCTTTGGATCATATAGCTGTTTAATCTTTTGAACCATCGGATGTGGGAGCCGTTGGAGGACTCAGTCAACTTCTCTTTCTCCCCCCTTATATTATGCCGACACATTTCTGGCAACCTTCTCCCCCTTTCTTTTTGTGGCAGTTGAGAATTGGCACAAGCAGCGAAAGTGGGAATTTCGAGAACTGACATTAGTAGTCAATATTGTTGGAAAAGAATTGGCACAGGTAACCATACTATGGGAATTCAAGAATTGGCACTGGTAGCCATATTGTGGGTGTATTCGACAGTGATTCTTATAGTGCAGTAAGACATCGTATAATAGAGAACTGAGTTGTTTTATCTTGGGGATGACGTGGTTAATAGTCTGCTTGCACAACTTTAGCAGTACCACAAAACGTCTTAAAAAGAGCGACCTAGTCGTGACTAGATTGTTTCGTGCCATTCAGAATTGTTGCGAGCTACGGTAGCAACAGATTGCTTGTGGTCAACGCTATGCAATGATCACTTCTGCTGCACCAACAATTGCTATCAAAGCCAATTAGTAGATGGTTCTTAACCATGGCGTCAGATAATGGCTAAAGAAGGTGAAGGCGTGATAGCTAGAGAAGATGCGTCAAAGGTATTGTGCAAGTATAAAGTAGATGAGTTGAAGAACAAGAAAATATGGTGGAACTGTGGTGGGGCGATGTATGTGTTGATCCAAAATCTCAGAAGGTCATGTAGTGGATTAAGATCAAGGTGGAGATAGGGACCTAGGTGTTGAGTTTGGCCCTAAAACATGTGCTAAAAATATCTCTCTAGATGTTGAGAGAATGATCTCATTTAAGATGAGAAGTGGAATATTCTAATGGCGTGTTTGGTACGTCATAATGAAGGATGTTAATTTTTAGCAGATCCACAAAAGCATAGCGGCGCTGACTAACTTTGATATAAGGTGTAACATGAGCATTGGTTTTGATGCAATGTGTAACATGGGCATTGGCTTTGATGCAAGGTGTAACACAAGCATTGTTAGAGACGCATGGGTCTGACATGGGCATTGGCTTGGATGCAAATATGGTGGAACTGTGGTGGGGCGATGTGTGTGTTGATCCAAAATCTCAAAAGTTCATGTAGTGGATTAAGATCAAGGTGGAGATAGGGACCTAGGTGTTGAGTTTGGCCCTGAAACATGTGCTAAAAATATCTCTCTAGATGTTGAGAGAATGATCTCATTTAAGATGAGAAGTGGAATATTCTAATAGCGTGTTTGGGACGTCATAATGAAGGATGTTAATTGTTAGCAGACCCACAAAAGCATAGAGGCGCTGACTAACTTTGATATAAGGTGTAACATGGGCATTGATTTTGATTCAATGTGTAACATGGGCATTGGCTTTGATGCAAGGTGCAACACAAGCATTGTTAGAGACGCATGGGTGTGACATGGGCATTGGCTTGGATGCAAGGATGTGGCACGAACATTGGTTAGCATTGATGCAAGGTGTGTGTTGTGGGTATGCTCCTTATGATGGAGTATGATAGTTCTTTTGAACTAGGATTATCGGAGTAGACAATGGTGGTAGTGGTTGAGGCTTTCCAATGAAGCTCCGAGTTTCAGTTTGATTGAGTATTGAAGAAGACGATTGTTGGTGAACTTTTGTGTAGAGGTTCCATATATCAAAATACTTCCCAGCAATAGGTGGCTAAGCGGTGTGTTCCATTAGATATACGGTACGAGAAACTGCATTAAAAGTTTGAAGAGCTAGACTCTTGGTAACATCGTCGAGGATACTCTAAAGGTTTATGCCGTAAGGGAGCCGACTCTTATGTGGAGGAGTTTTTAAAGAGAATTAGACATTGAGCATGGTGGACTCATATATTCGCTAAGGTGGAGATTCTTGTGTTGATTTCCTAAGGAGTGAGATATTCGTCTATTACAATCAAGATAGAGATTGTTGGGAATGTTTGAAATATGTTATTATATGAAGTCCCACATTGCCTAGTATTAGAATAGAATAGAGTATTAATGTTATATATTAGACTCAAGTCCCTTGTTGTAATGTGCACCTGATATAAACACCAAATAGAAACACCCCATGGGCAGTTGGGCCCATGGGTGTGCTAGGGTTTGTAACCCTTACTCTCTAATAATATCTTGGTAGCCGCTCAGCACCGCTGGGAACGTAGGCACAATTGATCGAACCCCGTTAAAAAATTGTCTTGTTTCTTCTCTTCTATTTATTCTATGCACTTTATTTGATTTTGTGTGGTCAATGTTACATAATGATCGCTTCTGCTACACCAACAATATCATTATCAATATCCCAAACCTTAATGTTTTAGCCTAATTACCATGTATTGGGAAAAAGTGAATAATCAAATATTAGAAGAATATGTAAAGAAAAGGAATAACATAAATTATTTGATAACAATGTTTGACCAATTTATGCGTACATCTCCAGGAGAGTTGAACGACTACCATTATGTATTTAGTGAATAAGAATTTGTGTTATGTGGTTATTGTTGCTCTACCATTAGGTTTACATAACACATAAACATATAGTCATTTACCATCCTCTTTACATAAGCCTAAGCTTATAACTTGTATTGTTGTTTTATGGAGAAAAAGCTCAATGCACCAGAATGTGAGTGATTCATACAACAATCTCCACCTTGTAAAATATCATCAAGCCTAGGAAATGTCGGAACGTGTCTATGATAATCGACTTCGTTAACATATCAGCTATACTTTCTGAAGTATGAAACTTCTGCATAATATCTATCCACAAACCACCAACGCTCTGATCATGACAAGTCTCACATAGATATGCTTGGTCATAGCATGATACACTTTGTTCTTTACTAAGAAGATAGCACTCTGACTGTCACAATACAATGGAACTCCACCTTGTTAAATACCTAATTAATTACCAGCTCCATAAGAATGAACTGATGATCACCACATAATTGGTCCTACTACAAGGGTGAAGACAAACCTTGTTCTTGACCTTCAATCATGAAAGTTCCCTGCATAGTCTGAATCAACATTACCAACAACTGCAAGCTTACTTTTTTGGCTGTAAAACATGTAGTCCATTTGAAATATCTAAAATTTCACTCGATTGCTTCCCCGGTTTCAACATGTACTTGCACACTTCACTAACTGAAGTGATTTTTCAACGGAGTATTCACTACTTTAGTATTGCTCATATCAAATCTCTTTAAGATATTCTCAACATAGCTTTAGTGGAAGGGTTGTAGCTTTCTAGCTCCCCTATCCCTGTAAATCTCCACCTCAAGAATCTTCTTAGTAGCACCATAATCTTTCATGTCAATCTCATTTTCCAGCAATATGTTCATCTTACTGATACCACTCAAATGGTTAGAAACAATCAACATACCGTCCATATAAAGTAGCAGAAAAAGAAAAGAGTCATCATCAAGACTTCTCATATAAACACAACAACCATACTCATAATTCTTACAACTAAGCTTCAACATTTAATTGACGAACTACTTGTACCACTTCCTAGGAAACTACTTCAACTCATATTGAGACTTCTTAAACTTGCAAACCATGTGACTCTATTTAACTGTGATGAACCTTTCTGGTTGTGTCATGTAAATATTATCCTCTTATTCATCATGGAGAAAGGCATTCTTCTCATGCATCTCTCATAAGTGCATATCCTGGCTAACTATTAAGGTAAACAATGGCCTAGTACAAGTGTGTCTCACCACTAGGAGAAAGTCTCATTATGGTTGATCCCCTTGTGTTGCCAATACCCTTTTCCTACAAGACAAGCCTTGAACTTTCCCCTTCCTTTTCTAATACTTTTGTCTTCCTCTTGAATACCCACTTGCACCCAATAGTACACTTGTCTGCGATAATGGGAGAAGCTCCCAAGTTTAGTTATCGTGTAAATACTCCATCTCTTCCATCATAACACTTATTCATTGTTCTTTGTCCTGTTTGTTTATAGTCCATTGAAAGCTATATGGATCCCCTGAACTGATATAGAGCATAATTCAAGTCATATCCTAAACGTTATATCTCTTTAGAGGTTTGATAAGATGTTTGTCCATATCTCTGGATATTAGATACTCATGCACACTTGATTTCTCTACATGAGAATAACCATTTTCTTGACTTGAACTACTACATGATTTCTTGCCTTTATTTACTTGATATGTTTCATCTCCTTCTATAATCATATTTGATCCCTAACTCTCTCCATGTGGCCTAGGTAGCTATGTTAAAACAAACTGTTTCAGTAGGGAATCTTCATCAAACACTGCATCTCTACAAACCTTTGATATATCCTATGAAGATACACCTCATTGACTTGAGATCAATTTTGGATTGTTCATCACTAGTACATGTACATAAGCAGGACAAACAAATATGTGTAAAATATTGTAATTAACTAATTTATCTGTCCATGCTTCCTCTACAACTTTACCATTCAATGAAGCACACAATATTCTATTGATGACATAATATGTCATACTAAGTGTTCCTGCCCAAAAACCTTTTGAATGTCCAACATACAGTCTCAAATTTCTGAAACATCTATAATAGTCATGTTCATCCTCTCCTCAACACCATTTTGTTAAGGAGTCCTTTTTAGTGAAAAGTGCCTCTAAGTGGCATGTTCCTCACAAAATTTCTGAAACATCGAATGGTATGAGTTCTATGATGGCCAACCTTGAAACTAATCGTGCATGTTCCTAGCACACAATAGTTACAAAATTTTGGCTTGTGTCTACTGACTGCCTTCAACAATGCTCTCTTGCATAGTTTTTTCATGTCACACACACTAATATGACTGAAACACATATGCCATAATTTAGCGGCATCATGGTCTAAATCCACTGAAATCTCTTCAGTTACTGCATCAACTCCATCCACTATTTTGCTCCCCAATAGATTATAAGTGTTCATGCAGTCCTTCTTCCCTTCATCACATTTAAAGCACCTTTCCACACTCAAAGATTATTGTTGGTATACAAGGGCTCTAAAATTCACCTAGAAGGGGGTGAATATGTGGTTCAGTACACAATTACTATTATTCGATTAACAAAAATGTTCTAGAAAATTCCTCACTATTTAATCGATTAACTAGTGATTTAATCGATTAACTACTTTTGCATATAATCGATTAACTCAAGAACTTAATCGATTAATCAATTCTTGTTTCTTGAAAAACAGTTTTCTTTAATCACCAAGATTACCAAGATTCAACAAAACTTGTATGTACTCTTATAGATGATAACACATAAAACAAAATATGCAATTAACACAAAATCATATGAATGCCAAGTTAAGTAAATCAAACAATACAAAAACGTAAAGAGTTAAGGGATAAGAAGAATGAGACAATGACTTTTATCCTGGTTCATTTTCTTGTCAACATGAAAACTACATCCAAGCCTCCCCTTATCATCTTGGGAGACTTTCTTCATTGTGGAAATCAATGTTTTACAAACACACTTCCACCAAGACAATCTTGGACTTCAAGCTTCTAATGGTTTGCCTTCACCCACTTCTAATGGCTCCTCACCACTTCTAATGGACGGCCCAACCACTTCTAACTTTTATAACCAAGACTCTTGTTTAGTAAACCTAGCTTTTAATGGCACCTAGCCACTTCTAACTAGGGTTTTCCTAAAACTTTTCTCTTCTATTTTGTGATACCATACACCTAAGAGAAATATTGATACCAAAGTCTAAATGTATACTAAAATGAGTAATTGCACCTAAGATATGTTGAATATACACCCTTCCAGAATCTCAAAATCTCTCTACAAGTCTGACAAACTCAGAGTATAGAAATGTGAGATGCAAGGTTTCTTTGTAAAAGAATTGACAATACAATTCTTGAAATTTTCTCTAAAGATTCATAAAGTTTTCTCTTTTCTCCCTTTTATCTCATTATCAACAACACTTAGGAAAATCTATCTTTTGAAATGAAAATTGTATAAGCTCTCTGAAATTCGTGTTATATGTCATTCTCATGCAAATGAGAAAAGTTGGGTTAGTATACAGTTCTATTTTCTGGTATATTTAAACGATTAACACTCTACTTAACCGATTAAAATTTCTTTAAAAAAAAGATTTCAAAAACTTTAACTACCATTAATTGATTAACCCTTAACTTAATCGATTAACGAGTTCCCATTTTACATAACTTAATCGATTAACTAAACCTTAATCGGTTAAGAGTTTTCTGAAGAAAAAGATACTTCAATGTGATATGAACCTCCTACATGATTTGTAAAAGTATGATGCATGACTTAGAATGATGTATGATTTAAAACTCTATTTAATGCATCAAAATCTTATGATCATGTATTTATGCATGTGCATGTCAATCATGTATGTATGCATGTAAGTCTCATTTTAGTTATGATCAATATTAGGTTGTGTGACTTCCATTAAGGTTCACCTAGCCTAGACTTTATCCAATCAAACATCTTAAGACCTAAGAAAATATAAAAAATACTTAGCTTCTAGATCTTCTTGAATGCTTGAGCTTGAGACTTGACTTTGACTTTGTTATTTGTTGATTTGTCCATGTCTTCAAGCTTATCTTTGAACATGTCTAACACCTTTGTCTACAACTTTTGTCTTCATCAAAATCCATGTGATGCATGCTTGCATATCCAATTTGCTCATGTGATGCATGCTTGCATTTACAATTATCATTGTCCCCATCAACTCTATAACTGAATCCTTTGGCCTATAATGTCTCTAAAGAAATCAAATTCTTCTTTAAATCTGATATGTGTCTAACCTTACATAATGTCCTTACAACGTTATTATCCATCACAATTCTAATTTCTCTCATGCCAACAGTTACACATGCTTTATTATATTCCAAATACACAAAACCATTATTGACTCCTCTATATGTGATGAACCATTCTTTATTTCACATCATATGATGGGAGCAACTAGTGTCAAGTATCAACTTGTTTAAACTTTGATTTGATGATACAAATTGTATAT
Source organism: Lupinus angustifolius (assembly GCF_001865875.1). Lineage (NCBI taxonomy): Eukaryota > Viridiplantae > Streptophyta > Magnoliopsida > Fabales > Fabaceae > Lupinus > Lupinus angustifolius. Next base: position 4,132,828 of record NC_032023.1, on the reverse strand, counting down.
CACTATTATTATTTTAGCTAGAGTCATCTTTCTGTGTAATATTTGCACTCATAGATGCTCCATCTTTCCCACCGGCTTGTTAGGACTGCATTCATTGGGACAATACTTTTTGTAGTGCTCAGTCTGTTTTCACTTAAGGGTTTGTTTGCGAGTTGAGTTTAAAAAGGGATAAAATGAAAAAAGAATGCTTCAAAGTTACTCACAAGTGTATTTCATGGCTCCCAATTCTTCCATTTTCCTCCAAATTCTAACTTGCAAAGACCCTAAAGCATTGTATTGGTGTTATGCCTTTGGAATTCAGATGTTTTCCTTTGGAATGACCTCCTTTTCCCTTCTTCCTCCAAGGTGTTTGACTTCATTTCACATACAAAACATCTCATTGAAACCCTTCCCCTACATTTTGTCTTCTTTGATTATGGGACAAAAGTGTAGTCGTGATGTCATCCAGTTTGATTGACTATTTCTTATATATCAATGTTGTCACCAAGTATTCATAGGAATTGAGCAAAGAACATAATAAAATTATTGTTTTATCCTCATCACTATAGTCTACACACATTCTCCATTATTCTAATGGTATTTTGACCAACACCACAGTTGCATCTCGTCCTTATGCACACACTTTGCGTCTTTTATGGGAATTTGGCTTGGCATTTGGAGAAGTGGTAAGGTGATGTCAAATGAAGTTTGGGTCAATGGCTGACATGTCAGGATCTACCCACGAAAAAAATCTTTGTTTGATTTAGGGCATGGTGCTGCCAATGTATACCAACTGGTCTTCTTTGAGACCTAGTTGTAGGGGTATCATTTCTCCTCTGGGTTGTGGTATGAACTTCATTTCTTGGGATAGAAATTTCATAACTAGATGATGAGTGGATACATAGCCTCTCGGGCGTTCAAAGCTAGGCACACATCTATGGCGTTGTAAATTAAGTTGCAATATATGACGTGGAACTTGGTCTTGATTGTTCTAGATAGTGTGTGGTTTCCCATTGTCAGCCATTTCTCCATGTATCTTATGTGGGTTATTCCTTTGACCTTATCATCGATTCACTTATGGCCTTAGGCTCTTGGTGGTGCCTGATTACGGCTTTGCTTACTTCACTTTCCTTTGTTTTCGTGATAGTTGTTCCTAGCCGTGCCCTTATTGTCGCTTCCCAATTTTCAGCTACGCGACCTCTCGAGTCGCCACTACATTTTTCATTGTCAAAAAAGTAGAAAAATCGTTTTAGCCCAATTACCTTGGGCTTTTGGATTTTTGATATCCAGGTTCGGAAGTCGGTTATGGGGTAGGGAAGGTATTAGCACCCCACCCGCCCGCCTTAAGCGATACCCTATACTAAACTACATGGATTACTATATTTTTTTATTTTTTATTATTACTATTGAATAAAGGAACACCACTTTATTGATTAAATTAATTAGTTAATGATTAATTACTTAAGTGAAAAAATTTATTCTTTTTAGTTGTGCCTGACAAGATTAACTTTGATCATACGTATCCTTATTAAGGGAATCAAGGCTTACGTAGTTCTTTATGTAGAAAAAGGATTTTTGGTTGGATTAATTTTAATCTAAAAAAATAAGTTAAATCTCGACTAACGATCCTATGAATACAAGTGAAGTACAGCTCATACGTCCGATACCGCACTTTGTACTAAGGGTTAGTTAAGATCTCAACATGTTTATGGACAAAAGATTTTGAGTCATTAATGAATTAGTTATGGTGATTATTAAGTTGACGAAGTGTAGCCCATATGTCCGACACCGCATTATATCTTAAAATTAGAGTGATTGTCGTCTTAGAATTTATAATGACTTTATCATAAAAAAAATGTAGTGGGTATTTTAAGGACAATGATTAAAATTCAAAAGTATAAAATACTAATAAAAATGTGATTTATCCCAAACCTTTTAAAAAAAACTTACACATTGCAATTTTTTGTTTGGCTTCGTCTAACATAGCATATATTAATATTTGGATTCTCATTAATATGAATAGCATAAAAAAGCAAATATTAAGTGACATGGCGTCAACCTAACAAGTTATATTATTAATACATATACTAGAAATATCATAATGAAATTAATTAAGTGGTACACCAAGGAATACAATTTTCACCATGTAATAGAATTGGGTGACTTTTATATATTTTCTTATTATTTTTAGCCTTTGAATAGCAAAATTAAAGGTTCATTGTAAAAAATGGTGCAATAAAAAACAACAATGAAATTTCATTACAATAATAGGTCTAGTTAATTTTTATATTCACACATTATGTTCATGAAGTTTTAATTGCCTACGCATAATTAATTTTTTTTATTACAATTTCCATGATATAATAATTTAGCATATATCATATAACATGATGATATCAGTGCAAATAAGAAACAGCTAAAAATGCAAACCTGATAAGCAATGAATAAAATCCAGCAAAGAAAGAAACCAGCGTGGCAGGAAGAGATTGGAGGGAGTTCTTTTATTTCCCAGCGCCTGGACACGTGTCAGCGCCTGGACACTTGTCAGCGCTTGGACACGTGTCAGCGCCTGGTTGGGGGAGAGAGAGGATACGTCCAGACGTCTCGATACGTCCAGATACGTGGTGCTAGGAGACTGGACGGGGGACGGGCTCACGGTTTGAGCAGTGAGCACGGGTGCAGGGGAACACGTGTTCTCCTAGGACAAGGATTTGGTGCGATGCTGTGTAGTGAAACCGGGACGCGTTTCGTCCTGTGATTGACTGCTTTTCGAGGTCAACTCGCGGATAGAGGAAATACGCAAATCTGATGGCTATGGATCGAGGATGCACAGGTGATCAATGAGCCCACCCACACAGGATTAATTCTCACAGCAATGTTTTTTATTTTTTTCCTTTTCTTTGCAGAACACGTTTGGCAGGGGTTTGAGAACTTTTTTTGGTGTTTTGGCAGCGTCTCAATGATATTGCATGTGTTATTCCCTTATCCCTAAACCACTATTTATAGAAAAAAAACTAACAAATTAAAATCCCTAAAAAATTGCCTACTATCCTTAATTTTTAATAAATCAAATATCCTATTTTTGAAAACCCCAATCAGCCTGATTTGATTCCCCATTAACTATGAGATTTGAAAATGGAAAATAACTCCTTATCTTATGATTTTTTTTACCCGAAATTCAATAAATATAATCGCTTATTTATTTATTTTTTTGAAATTCGAAAATTAAAACTTTTTATTATTATTAGTTATTATAGCAGCCAAATGTGATTTTAAGAGGAATAAACATGATATTTTAATAAAATGCTAAAAAATACCAAAATTAGTTGTAAAATAGCTTTCACCATATTCTATTTATTTAAAGCTATTTCGAAAAAAAATTAAAGAGAAAAAAAATTTCTCCCATTTTTTTAATATTCTTTTTGTTTTGGAAGATGACATGTGGGCCTATGGTGGCCCAAAAATTATTTTAAAAAATTGTTTTTAGTTCTTAGATTTTACTTGTATTTTCTTGAAATGGAAAACTTGTTATTTTTGGAAATGAATTGGGCTTTTTTTTTTGAGCCGGACGAAAATGAGTGTTTACAGTTGCCCCTTTTTACTTGTTGCTTACCTGATATCAAATAAACCGGGGTTTGAGAGGTATCATGGTAAGTAACTAGTAAAGAAATGAACATTATTTTGTCAAGGCTAAAATAAAAGTCCTTTTGAAAGGGTGTCGAATTTGGGTTAGGGATTTGATGTGGTACCCACGCTACAATAGAAAATTTAGGGATTTGTTGAGGCACCCGTATTGCCATAAGGAGTCAGGGATTTGTTGAGGCACCCATGCTGCGCTAGAAAATTTAGGGATTTGTTGAGGCACCCGTATTGCCATAAGGAGTCAGGGATTTATTGAGGCACCCATATTGCCATGAGTTAGGGATTTGTTGAGGCACCCATGCTGTCCTAGAAAATTTAGGGATTTGTTGAGGCACCCGTATTGCCATAAGGAGTCAGGGATTTGTTGAGGCATCCATGCTGCCATAGAAAATTTAGGGATTTGTTGAGGCACCCGTATTGCCATAAGGAGTCAGGGATTTATTGAGGCACTCATGCTGCCATAGAACTCAGGTTCGTGTGGTCTCTAGAGGAAACCTTAGATGGCCTTATAGCACTTTGTCTAAGAAACGCTCTGTTGAATGCATGGTTTGTTTGAATGCATGGTTTGCGTAGTATTGGACTTATGAGATTAATGTCGATGCTTGTGTATGGATACCATTACTCTAGTGTGATGTCATATGGGTGTGTTTATGATTTATTGAAAGACAATGTTATGCTTCCGCAACACCTCATGACACTAGATATGCTGAAAATTGTTAAGACATTTGGGCCTCTCTTTTGCCAAGGTTCGTGCTTGTGACCCCCTTTTCCTCGTTTTAGTCGCGATGCATCAGGATGGACTAAAAAGACTTTGATCAATCTTTTCGTAAAAATTTTCGTTTATTAGAAAATTACTTGCATGCTGAAAGACATCGTAATATATAAAAACCAATTTTATTTGCTTTCCATTAGCTTTCTAAAGAAAATGAAAGTCATACAAGCCTGCCATAGCAAGGAACCCTGACCCAAAATATTTTGCCCCAGCTTTTGGCAATGCCTCGGCCTTCGAGTTTCTTGTTTTTAGGAGGACCCTTCATGAATAATACTTCTTCAATGCATCCGAATTTATGGTGAGACATAGATCTTCTCCATTCATGTCAGTTAGGATTAGGGCTCCACCGGAAAAAGCTTTCTTGAATACATATGGGCCTTCATAGTTTGGAGTCCATTTACCTAGGCTATCTTTCTGAATCGACAAGATCTTCTTTAGCACCAAATCTCCTTCCCTGAACTGGCGGGGCCGGACCTTCTTTGAGTAAGCCTTTATCATTCTCTTCTGATACAATTGTCCATGGCAAATTGCAGTTAGCCTTTGACCATCTATCATATTCAATTGATCATGTCGAGCCTGAACCCATTCTGACTCATTCAGGCATGCTTCTGCCAAAACCCTTAGAGATGGGATCCCTACCTCAAGTGGAAGAACAACTTCCATACCATAAACCAGGGAATAGGGAGTAACTCCCGTGGAAGTGTGGACTGAAGGACGATAACCGTGTAACGCGAATGGCAGCATTTCGTGCCAATCTTTGTAAGTCACTACCATCTTCTGGACTATCTTCTTGATGTTCTTATTGGCTGCTTCAACGGCTCCATTAATCTTGGGTCGGTAAGGCGAAGATGTGTGATGTTTTATTTTGAAATTTTTACACATCTCAGTCATCATCTTGTTGTTCAGGTTGGTGGCATTGTCGGTAATGATCTGATCGGGTAACCCATATCGACATATTAACTCGTTTTTATGAACTTGAGGACTACCTTCCGGGTCACGCTAGCATAGGAGCTTGCTTCCACCCATTTAGTGAAGTAATCTATAGCAACCAGGATGAACTGATGTCCATTAGAGGCCTTCGGCTCTATGGGTCCAATGAAGTCCATTCTCCACATGGAAAATGGCCAAGGTGACGTTAAGACATTCAAGTCGTTTGGAGGTGCATTGATGTTATCCGCATACATCTGGCATTTGTGGCACGTCTTCATATAGTTGTAGCAATCAGTTTCCATTGTCAACCAGAAGTAACCTGCTCTCATGATCTTCTTGGCTAAAGCATGCCCATTCGCGTCGGTCCCGAAAGTTCCCTCATGTACCTCTTCCACCATCCTCTGAGCTTCCTTGGCTTCCAGGCATTGGAGAAGTACCATATCGTGATTTCTTTTGTAAACAACATCCCCACTCAAAAAGAAGTTTGTGGCTAGTCTTCTAAGTGTTCTTTTGTCGGTCTCTGAGGCATTCGGAGGATAGACCTGTCTTCTTAGGTATTCTCTTATGTCGTGGTACCATGGCTTGCCGTCAGACTCTTCTTCAATTGCATGACAGTAAGCTGGTTCAGTGCTGTCTTTTATTTGGAACAGGAGCAAACTGTCCCCTCCCACGTGAAACATCGAGGATAAGGTTTCTAGTGCATCTGCCAGCCTATTGTCTTCTCTGAGGATATGATAAAAATTCACTTTATCGAATTGTTCACTCAACTTCTGGATGTAATTTCTGTAGGGCACCAATTTGCTGTCACGAGTTTCCCATTCTCCTTTTATCTGGTGGATTACTAGGGCAGAATCTCCAAATACTTCTAGGATCTTTGCTTTTGCATCAATAGCAGCCTTTAGTCCCAAAGCACATGTCTCATATTCTGCTATATTATTGGTACAGTCAAAGCAGAGTCTAGCAGTAAAGGGAAGGAACTTCCCATCTGGAGATATCAATACAGCACCTACTCCATGCCCGAATGCGTTGGAGGCCCCATAAAAAACTAGGGTCCATTTTTCTTCTTCTCTCGATTCATCGGATAAATCCATGATGTTCTCATCTGGAAAGTCGTACCTCATATGCCCCAGTTTGTCTACGAGTTGATCGGCCAAGTAGTCAGCAATAACACTTCCTTTCACAGCCTTTTGCGTCACATACATGATGTCATATTCAGATAACAACACCTGCCATCTAGCAATCCTTCTGGTCAGTATGGGCTTCTCGAAGATATACTTTACGGGATCCATTCTTGACACTAACCAAGTAGTGTGACTCAACATATATTGTCTCAAACGGCGAGATGCCCAGACTAAGGCGCAACATGTACGTTCTAACAATGAGTATTTTATTTTGCAAGTTGTGAATTTCTTGCTCAAATAATAGATGGTTTGCTCCTTTCTTCCACAATCACCACGCTGCCCCAAGACACATCCCATAGATTCATCAAGCACAGTGAGATATAGAATCAAGGGCCACCCTGGAACCGGAGGCATCAACACTAGAGGCTCGGTCAAGTACTGTTTTATCTTTTCAAATGCTGATTGACAATCGTCATTCCACCTTACTGCCTGCTTCTTCCTCAAGAGTTTGAATATTGGTTCACAGGTGGGCGTGAGTTGTGAGATGAACCGGGAAATGTAATTTAGCCTCCCTAAGAATCCTCTTACCTCTTTCTCTGTTCGAGGGGTTGGCATTTCAATGATGGCCTTCACCTTCTCAGGATCTACCTCAATACCCTTCTGGCTGACGATGAAACCCAATACCCGGCCGGATCTCACTCCAAAACTGCACTTGGTTGGATTCAACTTGAGGTGATATTTTCGCAGTCTCTCAGATAAATGTCTCATGTTGTCTAAATGTTCTCCCTCTGTCTTGGATTTGCAGATAATATCATCGACGTATATTTCTATCTCCTTATACATCATGTCGTGAAAGAGGCTTACCATGGCTCTCTGATATGTAGCCATAGCATTTTTCAATCCGAATGGCATAACTTGGTAGTAGAAGGTACCCGATGGAGTGATAAATGTAGTTTTGCTCACATCCTCTGGCGCCATTTTGATCTGATGATACCCTGAATACCCATCCATAAATTAGAAAAGAGCATGGCCTGCAGTGCTATCAACTAAGACATCTATATGCGACACCGGAAAGTCATCCTTTGTGCTAGCCTTGTTGAGGTCTCTGTAGTCAACACATATTCTAAGCTTTCCTCCCTTCTTCGGCACAGCTACCATATTGGCCACCCAATCTGGGTATTCAGCAACTTTAACAAACCCAGCTGTCAACCATTTCTCTACTTCTTCCTTGACCCGTAAGGAGATCTCTGGCTTGATTCTTCGTAGTTTCTGCTTCACTGGCCTGGAGTTGGGTATTAGTGGTAATTTATGCTCTACTATACCTGGGTCTAGTCCCGACATCTCTTCATATGACCAAGCAAAGACGTCTTTGAATTCGTGTGAGAGTTTGACTAGCCTTTCTCGTTCCTTAACGTCCATCGTGGTGCCTACTTTCACTTCCTTCTTATCTTCTTTAGAACCTAGGTTAACGAGTTCGACAGGCTCTTGGTGTGGTTGAATCTCTCTGGCCTCTTGCTCTACTAGTCTGAGTAGTTCTGGGGAAGCCTCCCATTCATCATCACTATCATCTTCCACTTGGTTGATGGGTTGGTCAGATCTGGAGGAGGGCTCACCAGCATGGCCCTCATTTTCAGAGTCGCTATTGGATCTGCAACACGGGGATGACGGAGTCAGCTCCCTATAGATTTAGTTTTAATTTTACTGATTTTTTTGTTTTTTTGTTTTTAATGATTTTCTTTCAGCGTGCAAATGAATAAAAAATGCAAAAGAGACAAATCGATATGATCGAGAAGATAGATCTTTATTAATTGGATGAAAAAAACGTGGAAACAAATGAACCCTTATTGAAAAAACATAAAAAAAATGTCTCATAGCCTTGGGCGTAGCTACAAGACTACATTTATTTATTACTTCAGTTCTAGTGAAACTGATGCATGCGCTTCTTCCCTCCAATTTTTCAAGCAGGTGTCGGGGGGACACCTGTACACGAACCCAGACTCTTCCTCCATGCCTTCTTCTTCTATGGTGGCCACCACTCCCGAAATCCTGGTAATGCTAGTGACAAAGCTCTGACTGATGTGCGGTATTGGAAGTTTTGCCCTAACCTCGTGTTTGAACTGCCCTAGCCGAGCCACACGACCACTTTTCCTTGCTCCTGTAGTTTAGAGTTTGTCTTCACAGGTGGGTCTATACCCTAAGCCATATCGACCTTTATTAGCTTTGGGTGTTAGGATTTCCTTGCAGCCTTGTCCATACCTTCCCAATCCTCTACTAGGTTGATACTGCTCAGGATCATCATGTTTGCCACCACGAGAGAAGCATCTAATGGATAAAGATTCAGCTTTGGGGCACCTTCTATCATAAATGTGGTGTGTGCAATCTCGAGGCCCTGAAATGATGTCTCTAATGCCTCCTCAGTCACCTCGACATAGCGGGTGTCAAACGGCTGAGATACCATCACATCCTCATCTCCTGAAACTGTTATCAGCCTTACACCCACTATAAACTTCACCTTTTGATGCAGGGTAGATAGTATTGCTCCCGAAGAGTGAATCCATGGACGCCCCAATAAGCAACTATACGTCGGATTGATATCCATCACGTGGAACAAAATGTTGAATGTGCATGGTACTATCTTGATTGGTAACTCCATCTCCCTTATCACATCCCTACGGGACCCATCAAAACCCTTAACGATCATTGAGCTGGCCTTCAAGTGGGAAGCGTCTACTAGCAATCTGGAGAAAGTTTGCTTCGTCATGACATTTAGAGACGACCCATTGTCTAGGAGGACTTTACCAATCATACAGTCATTACACATTACTGAGATATGCAGGGGGCGAACGTGTCCAGTGCCCTCATGAGGTATCTCCTGGTCACAAAAGGATATGTAATTATCCGCCATGATGTTGTTAACTATCCTGCCAAATCTGTCAGTTGTGATGTCGTGGTTGACGTGAGCTTGGTTCAACACTTTTAGTAGCATACTCCTGTGAGCCTCATAGCTCATTAGTAAGGACAACAAAGATATCCTTGCTGGAGTTTTATTAAGTTGGTCCACTACTTTGTATTCACTTTACTTGATGAACCTCAGAAACTCACAAGCTTCTTCATTTGACACCCCTTCCGGTAAGGCTACCTCAACTTCCTCTTCCGTAGGTTCTGGCACTTTTTCTTTGTTTTTATCTTTAGTGGTCCCATATGGACCCCTTTTTATCTCTGGCAGAACATAGATACGCCCAGATCTTGTGACTCGGCTGCTTCCTGCAATGTTAGTAACTATAGATGGATTCACCATTGGTTCTTCTTTGTAAATCCAAGGCACTACTTTATCTGACTCATATAGGAATGGACTTTGCTCCCCCGCTATCACAGGTTCCATTTGCCGAATGAATGGTTCCCATTGGTGCTGATTGAATTTTGTCTGAACTCCTCTAGGTGGATTTATCACGGGTTCGTACGTGTGTATGAATACAAGTATCTCTTTTTGGTGCTTCTCTAAGACATTAATCCCATGACCTTGTGATTTTCCGCTTATGGCAATTAGTTTCAAGTCCATCATTTTCTGAAGAAGCAACTTGAACTCCTTGCAATCCTCCAAACTGTGGCCCACACGACCATGCATCTCACAACTATTCATATCATTGCTATCTGGCTCTGGGACAACAACCTCTGCCAAACCTTGCCTGCACATATCTCGGAAAATGAACCTCATGGGCATTTTCACATCATCAACTTTGCCAATAATTGCAACCTTGCTCTCCTCCAGAACAACATTCACTCCTTGATTTCCATGGTTTGGTAGAGGATTGCCAGTTATGTTGGGTCTAGTCTCTCAGAAATCTATCTGCTTGGCATTGATGAGGTCTTGAACTCTGTACTTGAAGGCCCTGCAATCATCTACCAGATGTCCTGCTGCTCCAGAATGGTAAGCGTAGTTGTCATTTTCATTGTGCCAAGGCCCGAGGTTCTCGTAGACTCTTCCATGGACTGGTGTGATCATCCCCTGCCGTAGTAGATATGCGAAAAGCTCTATATAGGTTATCGGGTTCTAGTCAAATACGAGTGCTCTCCTTTCTTGTTGGTTATAGTTGTTGTTGTTGGGGTAATGAGTATACCCTTGTCTAGGTTGATGTGTGTTATTGTTTGGATGAGGGGGGTTATGGGTTGTTTGATTCTGTGTTTGGTTTTGGCTTTGATTGTGGTTTTGTGCAAACCGAGAGGGCGCGTGATGATTGTTTTGGTTATTGTTCCGGGACTGGAACTTCTCTGGCTCAACATTAATGAAATGAGTCTCTGCCTCCTTTTTCTTGATGAAAGTGGGCTTCTTACTAGAGCTTGAACCTTCATCGAAAATCTTCCCGTTCTTGATACCTTCTTCTATCTTCTCCCCCACTTTGATAAGAGCCTTAAAGTTGGTCGTCACGCTTCCTATGAGGCGTTCATAATACAGATTATGCAGAGTGTCGATAAAGATCGACAGTTGTTCATCCTCTTCCAATCGCGGAAGGACTTGGGATGCTAGTCCCCTCCAACGCTGAACATATTCTCTGAAATTCTCATATGGTTTCTTAAACATATTCTGTAGCTGAGTCCTGTCTGGTGCAGCATCCTCGTTGTACTTGTACTGTATAATGAAGGCATTGGATAGATCCAAGAAGGTCCTGATCTGAGTTTTCTCCAGACGGATGTACCAATTCATAGCTACCCCCACTAAACTGTCTTGAAAGCAGTGGATCAACAACTTATCATTCCCATGATATGCTGAGCGTACATGTGTAAATGGATTTTGGGACAAGTAGTCCCATTATACTTCTCGAACTCGGGCACTTTAAATTTGGGTGGGAGTACCACATCAGGCACCAAACACATCTCAAAAGCATTCTTCAGATCCACACAGTTGGCTCCTTCAATAGCTTTCAATCTCTCTTCTATTGACCTCCACTTCTCTTCCTCTTTCTCCATGTTTGGGGTGTTACTTCCTAGAGGAGTCCTTTGGGTCCCATCATGATTGTACCTTCCATTTGCTTGATGGTTGGCATTTGGCTGTCTTGTGTTGGTGTCATGACTTTCATGAGGCTGACCAGTACCGTCCCCTAGATTGGGACTTCCGGATCCCAAATGAGGTTGTGACCCAGCAGTTGCAGTCTTCTCTTTCTCGCTCTGGAGGGCCTTCAAGATGCGAAACATCTCCGCCATCCGCTCTTTCAAGCTAGCTAATTCAGTCCAACAATCCTGACTGGAGTCTAAAAAGTCGGCCATCTGTCTAGCTCGGAGTCAGGTATGGTCGGGGTGTTGCGGAGCATTGCTGAATGAAAAATGCAAATAGTTAAAAAAATGTTTTGTTTATTTTATGCAAAAATTTCCGTTAGTATAGCAAGTATGATGAATCCTTTATTTGAGAGTCGGGGAGCACAATCCGTCGACCTTACTAAAGCAATTTTCAGAAGAGAAATTTCCATTCCGTGGTTGCATCTTGAACAAAATATAGCAATGTTGATCTCCTCATATTATTTATCTTTTTCGTTCTCTTTTTTATTTTCTTTTTTTCTTTTTTTATTGAGACAAACTGTGGATATAAGAAGTAATTTTATTGATAATTGCTAAAGATGATAAAGGGGAACCACATTAATCGGTTTCCTCCTTTTATTCCAAATGTTTATTCTAAATCTAAAATTCCTCAGTCCTCTTCCTCCACTTCTTGAGCCTTCAAGCAATGGGGGCACAACTGTCGAAAAATGTCTTCATAGCAGGGAGAATTTCAGTTTCTGGATACATGTGGACCTCATGGTTTGCAGACTCAAAAGTTACCAGTCAATCATCTCCAAAGTCCACAATCCCATCGATGATTTCAATACATCTTCTTTCCCGCAACTCTTTATCTTCCCTACATTCCCCTAAAGCTTGCTCGTAATTGTGTGACCATGTCTCCCTTTCTCCCATCAACTGATCATAGGCCTGCCTAAGGTCTCTTATTTGGTCTATGAGCTGGTTTCTTTCCCTATTCATATCCTCCAAAGACATACGACGTATTTCTGCTTGGTCATCTACCATGGCTCGGTACTGTTCTTCTCTTATGAGACCTTGACGAATAGAGTTCTCACATTCATCCACTTTCGCCCAGGCTTCAGCTGCACTTGCCTTGTGTTGCTCCACTCCGGCTTTGAGTTCTTCTATAGCTATACAACCTCATTTCCTTCATTCCTTAAGTTAAAGATGGCGCGATCACGAGCCCTTAGTCGTGCCTCAAGATCTTTGATTTCTCTTCCCTGTGAGGAGCGCAACTCTGCATAATCATTCTTTAGGCTAGCCATCTCTTCCTTCAAACCTGAGTTTAAGTTGTTGAGCTTTTCTATCTGGAAACCATCTTTCTCAATTATGTTCCTTGATTCTTCAAGTTGACCTTCAAGGATTTTAATCCTCCGTTGAAGATTGATTTCATTCTGGGATGGTCCCTCCTTTTCCTTAGGCATGATGATCTGGATATTGGTTTTATTTGCCATCCTATTTTTTCTCCATAGCTTATACTCTTCTATATAGAAAGCCCAATGCTCTCCTAATTCATTCTTTCCATAGAAGCGAATGTTGTGTAAAGCTCTTCTTACTTCATTGAGAACCTCTTCGAAGCTATTTTTATCTTTATATAAGAAAACAAATCCTTTGAGTTGTTGAGAAGTCACTGGATTCATCCCCCATTTTAGCTGGCCAAGAACCAAAGCTGGAGTGAAGGTGATGCACCCTTTAGGACCTATTAGATCCAGATTCTGATACTCTCCACAAGCATACATGACCTCCTCATGTCGATCATACAAGCAACATTTGACACCAAAGTTCCTTGGGTTGATTTCTCTGAAAAGCTTAGACCATTCAGGCAGTGTGACAGGTTTGACATTCGTATTATTGAACCTTTTGAGCGTATGACTGGATCCCAAGGGAAATTGATGATGTCTGAATCGAGTTATCATCCAGACGTACAACAGCTGCACACAATACCTTATCTTCAATCTTCCATTAGTGCTCTGGTGACCCTTGTAGAACTGTAGGAGAGTTTCGGCTAATACTGCTGGTACCGGATTGCCTGAGAATATTTTCACTTTGTATAAAACATCTAGAGCCTCCTGATTAATCATGTCGGCAACAAAAGGGAACAAGACTAGGCCATAGACGGCTAATGCAAATGAGGATCCAAATGCCTTCCAATTTTTCTGCTCTTCCATTTTGAGGATGTGCTTCTTAAGGTACGTCCATTTCAAGCCTACGAACTTCCCTTGCTTTATGATGTCCTGGAAATCTGGGCATGCTCCTATCATTTCTTCAATATACCCCTCGGTCAACTTATGATCCCCTATGAATAGGTAGACTTTCGACCAATCCAGCACCGGAATACCCAACAACATTTCATATTCCTCCACCGTTGGGGATGCATCAAGCTCAGGGAATTCAAACACTCTTAATTTCGGGTTCCAATATTGGACCATGATCTCCATAGCTTTTAGTGTCTCGGGTTCAATGTGGATATTGAGTAGATCAATGAGTCGCACATATGTTTTCGTGAAACGTTCTTGCTCTTCTACAGGAATTCGTTGACTGCATTCTATGAGGAAATTTACATCATTTGCTTGTACTTCCACCTTTGTCCCTTGTTTGGGGGTCTCAACATTGCTATATTTTGAATCCATGGGACTCGTACCTTGCTATATAACAGATTTTTTTATGTAATGAAAAAAGTAGTTAAATTTAAAATGTGCATGAATGTATGATAATGCATGTAAAACAAATAATTTCCATAATACGCATTTATTGTCTTATATAGGGTACACTTATTTGGTTGTGCGGATTGTCTGTGATCGTAACCATTGGGTAGGATTTAAGGCCTTTATGTGACACACCTTATGGGGTATCCTAAAGGTGCCCAGATTGCTTCTCTCTCCAATAGAGAAACCCAAATATTCTAGGGATTACAAGTGGGATGGACCACACCGATAAGGCCCATTATATTTGGTGACAATCTGAATGATTCATCGTGCCAATACAAGTGGGACCCAGACTCCACACCGGCAGGGCGGATGTTCCTTTTTAATCTAATGCTCGGGCATAGAGCACATACTTAAATACTAGTATGATGTTGCATCATATAAAAATAATAATAACAACAAAAAATACATAAGAAAAATATAATACTACAACCATGCATTTAGTAATTATGGGTCGAACTCTCTCGAAAAAGTCCCCAGCAGAGTCACGCCCCGATTTTTGGCTACGCGACCTCTCGAGTCGCCACTACATTTTTTACTATAAAAAATGTAGAAAAATCGTTTTAGCCCAATTACCTTGGGCTTTTGGATTTTTGATATCCAGGTTCGAAAGTCGGTTACGGGATGGGGAAGGTATTAGCACCCCACCCGCCCACCTTAAGCGGTACCCTATACTAAACTACATGGATTACTATATTTTTTTATTTTTTATTATTACTATTGAATAAAGGAACACCACTTTATTGATTAAATTAATTAGTTAATGATTAATTACTTAAGTGAAAAAATTTATTCTTTTTAGTTGTGTCTGACAAGATTGACTTTGGTCCTACATATCCCTATTAAGGGAATCAAGGCTTACGTAGTTCTTTATGTAGAAAAAAGATTGTTGGTTGGATTAATTTTAATATAAAAATATAAGTTAAGTCTTGACTAACGATCCTATGAATACAAGTGAAGTACAGCTCATACGTCCAATACCGCACTTTGTACTAAGGGTTAGTTAAGATCTCAACATGTTTATGGACAAAAGATTTTTAAGTCATTAATGAATTAGTTATGGTGATTATTAAGTTGACGAAGTGCAGCCCATATGTCCGACACCGTATTATATCTTAAAATTAGAGTGATTGTCGTCTTAGAATTTATAATGACTTTATCATAAAAAAATGTAGTGGGTATTTTAAGGACATTGATTAAAATTCAAAAGTATAAAATACTAATAAAAATGTGATTTATTCCAAACCTTTTAAAAAAAACTTACTCATTGTATTTTTTGTTTGGCTTCATCTAACATAGCATATATTAATATTTGGATACTCATTAATATGAATAGCATAAAAAAGCAAATATTAAGTGACATGACATAACATAACAAGTTATATTATTAATACCTATACTAGAAATATCATAATGAAATTAATTAAGTGGTACACCAAGGAATACAATTTTCACCATGTAATAGAATTGGGTGACTTTTATATATTTTCTTATTATTTTTAGCCTTTGAATAGCAAAATTAAAGGTTCATTGTAAAAAATGGTGCAATAAAAAACAACAATGAAATTTCATTACAATAATAGGTCTAGTTAATTTTTATATTCACACATTATGTTCATGAAGTTTTAATTGCCTACGCATAATTAATTTTTTTTATTATTATGATAATTACAATTTCCATGATATAATAATTTAGCATATATCATACAACATGATGATATCAGTGCAAATAAGGAACAACTAAAAATGCAAATCCGATAAGCAATGAATAAAATCCAGCAAAGAAAGAAACCCGCGTGACAGGAAGAGATTGGAGGGAGTTCTTTTATTTCCCAGCGCCTAGACACGTGTCAGCGCCTGGTTGGGGGAGAGAGAGGGTGCACTGGTTGCACCGTGCGCACACCCGTGCTGGATCCAGACGTTTTGATACGTCCAGACGTCTGGATACGTCCAGACATGTGGCGCTAGGAGACTGGACGGGGGACGGGCTCACGTTTTGAGCAATGAGCACGGGTGCAGGGGAACCCGTGTTCTCCTAGGACAGGGATTTGGTGCGGCGCTGTGCAGTGAAACCGGGACGCGTTCCATCTTATGATTGGTTGATTTTCGAGGTCAACCCGCGGATAGAGGAAATACGCAGATCTGATGGCTATGGATCGAGGATGCACGGGTGATCAATGAGCCCACCCACACAGGATTAATTCTCACAACAAATTTTTTTATTTTTTCCTTTTCTTTGCAGAACACATTTGGCAATGGTTTGGGAACTTTTTTTTTGGTGTTTTGGCAACGTCTCAATGATATTGCATGTGTTATTCCCTTCTCCCTAAACCACTATTTATAGAAAAAAAAAACTAACAAACTAAAATCCCTAAAAAATTGCCTACCATCCTTAATTTTTAATAAATCAAATATCCTATTTTTAAAAACCCCAATCAGCCTGATTTGATTCCTCATTAACTATGAGATTTGAAAATTGATTTCAAATTTGAAATTTGAATTCAAATTTGAAATTGGAAAATAGTTCCTTATTTTTTTATTTTTTTTTACTCGAAAATCAATAAATATAACCCTTTTTTTTATTTAATTTTTTGAAATTCGAAAATTAAATTTTATTATTATTATTAGTTATTATGGCATCCAAATGTGATTTTAAGAGTAATAAACATGATATTTTAATAAAATGCTAAAAAATTCTAAAATTAGTTGTAAAATAGCTTTCACCATCTTTTATTTATTTAAAGCTATTTCGAGAAAAAAAATTACAGAGAAAAACATTTTTCTCCCATTTTTTTATATTCTTCTTGTTTTGGAAGATGACATGTGGGCCTATGGTGGCCCAAAAATTATTTTAAAATTTTTTTTAGTGCTTAAATTTTACTTGTATTTTCTTGAAATGGAAAACTTATTATTTTTGGAAATGAATTGGGCTTCTTCTTTTTCTTTTGGGCCGGACGAAAATGAGTGTTCACACTTATCAACCATATTTTATTCACTACAGACTCCTAATTTGTACATGAATGGTTTGCGTTAGGAATAGAGCACAATCCAGAAGCACAAGATCAAATCAATTGAGAACAAAAGAGAAGTTAATAAAGAAGAAAGAAGTAAGAAAAATAACACACAAGATTTAATGTGGAAAAAACCCCTCAATGTCAGAGGTAAAAAACCATGGACGATCACGAACAAAGTTCCACTATTAAAATGGGAGAGTACAATAAATCCTCTTATAATGATGAGGACAAATGACAATATTTTGTCTCACAAATATTCTCTCAAATGGAACAAAAATTCTCACCACAAAATCACTCACACAATAAGCACAAACACTCTAGTATTTATGTAATGTAGTTGCTAAATTAATTTTTTTGTGTTGTTCCAAAGCTCTCCATGAAACTTTGAAACTTGGTGAGCAAGATTGGAAAAGTTGGTGAGCAAGATTAGAGACATGGTGAGCAAGGTTAGAGACTTGGTGAGCAAGCATTCAAGGCTTGACAAATAAGCCTTTAATAAGCTTATGAAGGAAGCTTAAATGTGCTATAAATGAGAGTCATATCTCAACACTTTGTCTCCACCTCTTTGATCAAATGGCTTCTTGAAACTCAAATTATTTATCATTTAATTCTTTAGATTTCTTTAAATCTTTTGCTTCTTGGTTAATTGTCACCTTTGATCTATACTGCTTGGACAGACTTCTCAAGATCTTTCTCACATGATCCTTGTTAGCATTTGTCTTCCTCAATGATTTGAGATTGTTTGTCCTTGTTCAGAATCAACAAAAGCATTTGATCGATGGATAATTCCAATATTTTGAAGAGCACATGTTGATGAGCTAATATGCTGATTTTTGAATCCTTAACTCAAGATGAGCCTTCATGAGAAAGTGTCAAGGTGTCCAAAATTTCATTAGCAACGTAGTTGTGCACCTTGTCATGTTCTTACATAGTAATAGCATACTTCAGATAGTGCTTAGTTTTACGGTTCATTTGATACTAGCTCTTCCGATTAGTAGTGGATCTGCTTCTAGGGAGGATCCACCAACTTTGTCCTTAGGTTTCGACTACACATTGTCAATCAGTTCCCATATATCAATGTTTTGTGCATCCATGAATTCCATCACATTGTTCTTTCAATAATCATAATAAATTCCATCAAAGAGTAGGCCTAGTGAAAGCTTACCCTTCATGCTTTGTGGTTGTCGATTATAATGCCTCAACGCCTGTTAAGTTCTCAACCCTTTTGAGGCTGATCCCTGTTACCGATTGAAGTACCATATGCATACACAGGAAGAGAATAAAAATACTTTTCTTTACAAACAATATAATTATTAAAAAATAAGACACTTGATAGAAATTATTTCTTTCAGAGCAATATAATGTAGAATAAATAAAATAATTTCAAATGTTAACTCCCTCAAATTCAAATCCTCGCGATTAGTAATAAACCCAAGCAATAAAGAGTTTAAGGGATAAGAGAATAAAAATATGAGATTTAACATGGTTCGATCAACCTTGAGCTATGTCCAAACCCTCATGCTGTCATGCATCAATTGAAGACTTCCCACTATTCTCCTAATAGTAATAGGAGTATTCTACTACATCTTTAGATAAATCGAGTATTCACAACCTCTCTAAGAAATATATAGTATTCACAACTTCTCTAGGAAACATCAACTATTAGAACCTCACTAGGAAACACAGAGTGTTCAGAACCTCTCATGGCAACAAAATCTAAAAAGCTTTTGATCCAAAAACTCAGTAGGTGAAGGTGTGAAAGTTCTAGATCAAAATAGATCGTTGTGAAATCTATTCCAATTTAACAATTAGAGTGTTTGCTCTAAGAGCTACTACTCTAAAGAGTTATTTTTTTGCTCAGTTTTGTTTTCTTTCTCTTTTTCGATTTTTTAGTTATAATAGTTTCTATACTATTTCTATAAAGATAAATGAACTAAACAACAATCTTTTTGTTTACTTTATTTTCTTCTATATATATTCATTGGTCATTGTTCATTTTTTGTATCAAGAACAAAACTACTTTTTCAACAACATAGTCGTTAGTACTCCCAAGTTTCTCTTACCAGAAACATTAAATATAACGATCAAGATTAAATTGAATATATAAAGGTAAATATTTGTTGAAATACGTATTCAATTATCTATAAATCAAATAATTCAGAATAAGAGTATTTAATAAATTTCAGTTGATAAAGAATAGCAACAATGGTTGCACATCAGAAAAGAGTTAAAAATAAAACTATGGGAGCGTTTATATTTCAATGAAATTTAATGTTTTCTTAGTCCAAACTGCCTCACAAATGCTAGGGTTCAAACATTTTTGAGTAAGGATCTATTTGGATCCTTAAAACTTTTGTGTGTGTCAATTTGATCCTAAAATATTGAAAAATAAAAAATGGTCTCTATAACTTTGGTGATGACTATTTAGACTAACAAATCTGATTAAGTACTAATTTAGATTTTTATTTTTCGGAATTAAAGTAATATAATAAAAAATCTATAACGACTAAATTGGATAATCACTCACCATTTTTATATTATGACACAAGTTACAACGCAAAACTCAAGTAAAATATAACCTAGATAACCTATCCCAAAAAACTTTGTCTCTATCCAATTAAATCACACCAAATAATATTATTCTTTATTTATGACTTTTCTATTTAATTGAATGATGTTTTTTAATTAGTTTGGTACAATAATTGAAATACAAACAGAGAAAGAAGAACTTCATTCATTAAAATAACCCTAAAAGTTATAACAAGGATGTGCAACAACAAAGAGAGAAGAGGATTTATGCCTATTCACACCTATATAGACAACAATAAATTTAGAACATATAAGTACACATTAATTGTCAAAAATAAAAATTACTTAATAATCACATCATCACTTAAAAATTACATTCATTAATTTCTAATTTTGATTAGTTGATATTGTCTTGATTTGAGGGTGTTCTTATAGATAAGGATAAAAATGAAGATGATAAGAACATTGTTGATTTCTTCCCTTTATCAAAATACCAAGGATATTTTAATCGTTGACTAGCAACGATGATCATTTAAAATATGTGTGTAAAATAGAAGAGATCATAAGATGTTTTTTATCATCACTAGAAATTAAAATTCTGTATAGTTTTGTCACGTATTTTTTTGTATCTATCTTTCTACGTGGTGAATATGATAATGTATGTGCAATATGACTAAAAAGATTAATGTTCAGAACATCTAAGAAGTAACTCATGTGCAGCATCCATACATGATTAGCTTCTTGTTCTATATGTAGTTTTGCTTTGATCTTCTCCTTTTGGAAAGTTCAGACTCACCAACTTCTCCATTTAATAATGGAGAAGAACTAAAAGGTTAACATCACTTTCTTGTACCAATGAATTTCTCGTACAAGATATAGCTGGCATTTAGCACTTGCCAATGTGCACCACCTCTTCATGAATCTTCCAAGGGTGTATTTGCGAGTTGAATTTTGGAAGATAATAAAAGAAAGGTTTTAAAGTCATGAAATACATTTATGAGATGACTCTAAAGCTTTCCATTTCCTTTCTTTCCCCTCCAAAACTCCACTCACAATCAGACTCTAAAGGCCCTCATTTGTTTCTCTCTTAGGAATGGTTAGTTCAGTAACACTTGGTTGCAGCAATTCTTCATGGGCATTATTACTTTCTGGTTTCTCGTTATTCTTATCATCTTCAACCACCAGTTCTGTCAAATCTCCTTGAAAATTTTCTGCTTCTGAACTACAATTTGGACTATTTGGCTTTGGTGCATTAACATTCACAAGCTGAACAACAACCTCTTTCATATGTGTTGTGCTACTAACATCTTGACTTTCTTCAAATGATTCAAATGCAACCATGGTTTCATTCTTGTTCAAATGTTGTTCAATGGCTTCATTATTGTTAACTATGTCAGACTTTCCAAAGGTTTCTTCAGCATATTTTGAATAGGTTCCTTCTGTGACCATTGATTGTGAATCAGAGATGTTATCTTTGTTCAAATTTTCCTTCTCCAATTCACCTTCAACCAATTCTTTTGAGGATGGTTCAGCCTTCAGAGAATTAAATGGAACCTGCTTATTTAACAATAAATGCATATACTAAGTAAATGTAAGATCTGCTAAAAAATAAATGTTAATACTAAGTAATTTAAATTGCGGACCATATAACGTGATAGAGCCATAGTATTGTGGTTGTGGTGACTGTCGCAATAATATTATAACAGTGGGACACTGGATTACAATGATACGGCCGCAACGGATCGTAATGCAACCACATTTGAGACATATCAGACCATATTATGCCTATCAAAATCAAAATTATTTTTTTAATCACAAAAAATTCACACCCCAAGAGCCACAATATATATATGCAACAACCATAATGATCATAATCACAAAAACTGTAATTGTGATTATAATCACAACCGCAATTTAAAACATTCGTTAATACATAATATATCAATTGAAAAGTGTTAAATGTATTTTAGTTATTAGTAAAGGGTAGTCTTGTCTTTTTGTATTTTCCTAACTTCCTATGTATTGGCCCTTTGGCCTTATCTCTATTATTAATCCCATTTGCATTTCTCTCCCTTCTCTCTTCTTCTTCTTCTCCTCTCCCTTCTCTCTTCCCTATGCAGCTGATCTAACATGGTATCAAGAGCAAGGTTTGCTAAGGCCAGAGCTTTCGAAATTTTTCGCAGATCCTGTTCATGCTTCTGGGTTCCACCATCTTTTCTTCTTTGCAGTGGTAGATCAGCCTCCGCAGTTCGCAGATCGGAGATCTCAGTTTCAGATTCGCAGTTCAGATTCGCAGTTTTCGCTGAGCGAATTTGTTAGGTTTTTCTGTTTCTCTTTCCCTTTGCATTTCGATTTCCCTGTTGTTGTGCTTGTTAGTTATGGCAACTAAAAGAGATGATTCTTTGCAATCCATTAGTGTGCAACTAAATGGATCTTCCAATTATGCATATTGGAGTTATGTGATGAGAAATTTTCTGATTGGTAAACGAATGTGGGGATATGTTTCTGGAACTTTTGTTAAACCTACAAATAGTGCTACTGAAAATTATGCAAAGGAGTTAGAAACTTGGGAAGTGAACAACTCGAAAATTATTACTTGGATTAATAATTCTGTTTCGCAATCTATT
>NC_032023.1:4094717-4110360 GCF_001865875.1 Lupinus angustifolius | reverse complement strand
ATCTTCGAGGCACTCAGTTTCAGAGTCTTCTTTTCTCTTCAACTTCTTCCTTGACATTGTCTGCTTATTCAGATGCTGATTGGGCTGGGGATCCTACTGATCGCAAGTCTACTACAGGTTTCTGTATCTTTCTAGGAGATTCTCTCATATCTTGGAAGAGTAAGAAGCAGGATGTTATTTCTCGCTCTTCTACAGAGGCTGAGTATCGTGCTATGGCAACCACCACTGCTGAAATAGTTTGGTTGCGTTGGTTACTTGCTTCTTTGGGTGTTGATCAACCTGAACCCACTCCTATGTACTGTGACAATAAGAGTGCTATTTAAATCGCTCATAACTCTATCTTTTATGAGCGTACTAAACACATTGAGATTGATTATCACTTCACACGTCACCACTTCCAACATGGCACCATCACCTTACCCTTCATTTCTTCTTCGTTGCAGATTGCTGATTTGTTTACCAAACCTCATTCTACTCAACGTTTTCGTTTCTTGACTAACAAACTCTCGATGCTTTCGATTAACGCATCTTGAGTTTGAGGGGGAATGTTAAATGTATTTTAGTTATTAGTAAAGGGTAGTCTTGTCTTTTTGTATTTTCCTAACTTCCTATGTATTGGCCCTTTGGCCTTATCTCTATTATTAATCCCATTTGCATTTCTCTCCCTTCTCTCTTCTTCTTCTTCTCCTCTCCCTTCTCTCTTCCCTATGCAGCTGATCTAACAAAAAGAATCAAATATTACTTTATCACCTACTAATTCTCTTGAGTTCTCATCCATATTCTCAGCAGTAGTGTCCTCAACTAGTCTGGTGGGTTGAACATGAGTCTCTTCTCTAATTTGGTGGGTAGTGTCTTCACTATGCTCCTCATTCTTTAGCCTATCATGCTCTTCCTTATTGTTGGCATTTGAATGATTCATGTTGCTAAAGATATTTGATTCTTCAATGGAATCCTCTGAGGGATTAGTTTGCACCTGGTCAATTGAATAAATAATGTGTAAATCAAAGCTTCAAAGTTCAAATTTTAATTTTCTGATTTTAATTTCATTGGATAAGGAAAACAGAGCTACTGTTAGACGTGTGAAGAAAACATGGGTGAAGAAAACATGGGTGGAGATATTCTATTCTATTTTCTTTGTTTCACCCTTTTAGTGGAATAAAAATATTCCACTTTTCAATTATATGCATGTTTTAAGAATTCAAAGATAAAAAATTCTATTACCAATTGATGAGTTTAATTTATTGAAAAATTTATATTCATGCCCAAGCTTCTATTTACTACTTGAGATCTTTTTTTAACACTAAGAATATCAAATCTAAAAATTATGAAGATATCAACTATGAAGTAAGATTTGTTTGGTGATCTAGATTGGTTAATGACATAATTTGATAGGAAGAATGATAGGATATGAGCAAGATTAAAAGAGAATGATATATGAGTATGATAAACTCTTATTCTATCATATTATGTATGAACCAAATAACGATAATATTGATGTGATGATGATAGCAATAATGATGGTGGTGGGTGAAGTTCATTATGAGGATATGATAAAGAAAATACTCACTTTCTTATCTTACTTATTTCTAACTTAGCTCAAATAGACAACACACTAGATAAACCATAAAATAGGTGTATAGTATGTCGTTATTAGGGATGGTAACGGGTATGGGTGGGCGCTAATAGTGTTTTCTTATTCTCATGCCCGCAATATTTGTGGGTACCCGTACGTATTAAACAACACTTACTTCTCTACTTTTCTATATTTTCACAGGTTATACTTCATTCATCAATCATCATCTTATTACATTGGAGACTATGTTGCATCAAGCACAAGCATCACGCATGAAGCTTCAAGCATTATCAACATACTAGTTGACCACTGTGTGGACAATCAAGTTGCATCAACTTTGCACCATCTGATGTTGCACGCACATGAATATGTTTTCATTGCCTTATAATTGAGGGTCTTTTAGGTGTTTGGATATAGCAGCAAAGCTCTTCTATTTTACCATGTGATCATTTTAGATTTAGTTAGAGTAGTTATGAATTAGTTAGTCTGTTACTCGCTTCTCAAGTCATCTTATGCAAGTATATATATCCTTGTACTTTCTTCTCTTTAAGCAGAGAAATATACATAATAAAAGTAGGCATATTCATTGAATATATCTTTGTTACACATCATGCCTTTCTCCTTTATGGTATCAGAGCTCTCATATTGAGAGTTCTGCTGCTAATCCATTCTCCTACCCTCTACTGCATCAACCACTCCTTCTTCTCTACATAAGGATCTATTCACAATCAGCAAGATGGATGCTCAATCAAACACAACACAACAAGCGCATGACTCCATTGATTTTTCACAAAGTCCTACCAACAATCCCTACTACCTCCATCTAGGTGAAAGTCCAGGGATAATCCTAATTTCACCACCTCTGAATGGAGGGAATTACCACTCATGGAGCAGATCCATGAGATCAACCATGAGCATAATATCAATCAACTAAGCAATAACTTGGATGATTTAGAACCAATTCTCACAGGTATGACTCTTAACAACCAATCTTGGATAATTGATAGTGGAGCTACAGATCATGTCACCAATAACATCACTTTCTTTTCATACTACACCAATATAAAACCTATTCTTATCAAATTACCCAATAATCTAGATATTACTGCCAAACACTTAGGCACTGTCAATCTTACAAAGGATTTAACTCTTTACAATGCTTTGTATATTCCTGGTTTCAAGTACAACATTATATCTATTCATAATTTGGCTAAGGACAATAATTGGAAGTTTACCCTTGACAAATCCTCTTGCCTTATTTAGGATATGACTTCTTTGTGGATGATTGGTCAAGCTAAATCTCATAACAACCTCTACATCCTCATAAATATTGGCTGACATGCTCATAAAAATTTTCATGATGTTAATTGTCTTGAAAACAATATTGCTTCCTCTTTTGATCTATGGCACTTTAGGCTAGGCCATCCTTCATACAATGTGCTTAAGAATATTGCTCATGTTTATCCTGATGTGCATTTTGATTCTAAAAGAGTGTGTGATTTCTGCCATATTGCTAAACAACCAAGATTGCCTTTTAAACTTAGCTCTCCATGCACTAATATTTCCTTTAGCCTGGTCCATATGGACATTTGGGGACCACTTGGTGCTCCCACCATTCATGGACATAGATATTTTTTGACTATTGTAGATGACTTCACTAGGTTCACTTGGATTCACCTCATGAACAATAAGTCAGAAACCAGAACATTGATTCAAAACTTCATCCAACTTGTCAATGTCCAATTTGATAAGAAAATCAAAAGCATAAGAACTGACAATGACTTTGAATTCATAATGCCATCATACTATAAAAGTCTTGGCATCATCCACCAGACTTCTTACATTGAAACACCCCATCAAAATGTTGTGGTTGAAAGAAAACATAGGCACATACTGAACATTACTATATCTCTTTTATTTCAAGCTAATCTGCCTAAACAATTTTGGGGATATGCTGCTAAGCATGCAGTGTACTTGATTAATATTCTCCCCACCCCTGTTCTGCAACAAAAATATCCCTTTGAGATTCTTATGAGTCAAAAACCAACCTTAGATAACCTTAAGGTCTTTGGTAGCCTAGCTTATGCATCCACCATTACCAACCATAGAACCAAGCTGGACCCAAGGGCTAGGAAATCTTTATTCCTTGGATATAAGTCTGGAACAAAGGGTTTCCTCCTCTTTGATCTGAAAACCAGAGAGATTTTTATTTCTAGAAATGCTCTATTCCATGAAAATATATTTCCTTATCATGCATCTGAACAGAAAACAACATTTTCCCCCTATCTCAACATTGATGAATTTTCCTTCCTAGATTGTGATGTTCCTCGAACACAAACTCACAACATCATTGATCAAATTCAACCTGACCATGATGTTCCTCATCTCACAAACAACCTTGATCCTTCTTCCCAACCTATGCAGACCAATAACCAACATCTTAGGAGATCTCACAGAATCTCCAACCCACCTGCATACTTAAATGATTTCCACTGCAATATCCTTACCATTTATTCTCACTTCACTAAATCCCATTTAAAGCATCCTCTCAGTAAAGTTCTTAGTTACCACACCATCCAGTCTACTCATCTACCTCATTGCCTTTCCATCACTATCCACAATGAGCCTAAATCTTACAAACAAGCTATCAAATCCTCTGATTGGATTCAAGCAATGGCCACTGAACTCAAGGCCTTAGAACAAAATAATACCTAGACTCTTGTCCCTCTACCTACTGATAAATTTGCCATTGGTTCTAAATGGGTATACAAACTCAAATTCCACTATGATGGCAGTATTGAGAGGCACAAGGTCAGGCTTGTAGCCAAAGGCTACAACCAAACTGAAGGCCTGGATTTTTATGAAACCTTTGCCCCCCGTTGTCAAATTAACCACTGTGAGATTGCTGCTTGCCCTAGCTGCTAAACTTGATTGGTTTTTGCATCAACTTGATGTAAACAATGCATTCCTTCATGGTGATCTCAATGAGGAAGTCTATATGACTCTGCCCCCTGGTGTTCAATCTTCTCAACCAAACATGGAATGCAAGCTTAAGAAATCTCTATATGGATTAAAACAAGCTAGTCGACAATGGTTTGCCAAACTATCTACTTTTCTCATATCCTTAGGATACAAGCAAGCTCACCATGATCACTCCCTTTTTACCAAAATTCACAATTCAAAATTCACTGCCCTTCTCATCTATGTGGATGATCTCATTCTTGGTGGAAATGACAATATTGAGATCCTTTCTGTTAAAAATCAACTTGATACTCGTTTTAAGATTAAGGATTTGGGTACTTTAAAATATTTTCTTGGCTTAGAAGTTGCTAGAAACCACAAAGGGATCACATTATGCCAAAGAAAGTATGCCTTGGACTTACTCTCTGATACGGGTTTTCTGCATTCTAAACCTGTCCCTACCCCTATGGTCAAGCATTCTAATTTACATGACCAGGACAACACCCTTTTCCATGATCCTCTCCTTTATAGGTAATTGGTGGGTAGACTTTTGTATTTAACCAACACTCGCCCCGACTTAAGCTTTGCTACTCAACAATTCAGACAATTCATGACCAATCCAACTACTAGACATCATCAAGCTTTAACTAGAGTTCTTAGAAACATCAAAAACTCCCCTAGTCAAGGCTTGTTATATCCAACCACATCCTCTATTCAAATTAAAGGTTTCACCGACTCTGATTGGGCCTCCTGCCCTGCAACCAGAAGATCCATCTCTGGTTTTTGTATGTTCCTTGGTGATTCTCTTGTTTCATGGAAATCCAAGAAGCAACCAACTGTGTCTCGAAGCTCATCTGAGGTAAGTATCGTGCCTTAGCCATTGCCTCTTGTGAGGTTCAATGGCTGAATTTTTTACTAACTGATTTCCAGGTCCCTTTCAAGGAACCTGTCATTTTGTATTGTGATAACGATTCTTCCAAGTACATAGCAGCCAATGCAGTATTTCATGAGCGCACCAAGCACATTGAAATTGACTGCCACATTGCAAGAGAGCACCTACAAAACAAGCTCTATCACTTTCTGCCCATCCACATTACTGAGCAAACTACTGACATTTTGACTAAGGCTCTTGAACCTTCCTCTTTTTATTACGGACTACCCAAGTTGGGAGTAATAAACATTTACTCTCCAGCTTGAGGGGGTATTAAACCACACTTACTTCTTTACTTTTCTATATTTTCACAGGTTATACTTCATTCATCAATCATCATCTTATTATATTAGAGACTATGCTGCATCAAGCACAAGCATCACGCATCAAGCATTATCAAACTACTAGTTGACCACTGTATGGACAATCAAGCTGCATCAGCTTTGCACCATCTGATGTTGCACGCACATGACTCTGTTTTCATTACCTTATAATTGAGGGTCTTTTAGGTGTTTGGATATCAACTAATATAAAAAATTATTTTATGTTTTTATGATTTTTTCTTTTTAATTATGTGTCATTTTTTAATTGGATTATTACAAAAATGAGACATAAAAAATAAGACAAATGATATCAATTTTATACATTGATTTTCCTAAAGGAAAATGGGCAATCCTATTGCCAATTATGGAAAAATAATAATAAAATTCGTAAAAATGAGACTTTTTACATAATTGGCAATATGATTGTCGATTTTTCTTTTGATACCAATCCAATTAAAAAGAAAAATATCATAGAAATATAAAATAATTTTTATATCACTTGATAAAATGTGAATGGCCTGGAACATGAAGACATAATTTTTTTGGGACACAAAAACAAAAAATATAAGAAAAATTTTGAAATTGAAAATCTGCATCCTGGAAGACGATTTTGGAGTGAGAAATAAAAAATGTTAAACTCTATAATGACATGCCTTGTAAGTGAAGAAAAAAATGTGAAACTCGACAACTTGGTTGCCGATTTTCCAAAATGCACACCATTTTAGTAATTAATTTAAAAGGTACTCCAAGACTATAATTTTTCAATCAATGTGTCCCAAGTAAATTTCCCATACCCTGTCCTACACTATTGACTCACCAGACTGTTAATTATAACATGATAAGCTAGTAGGTTTATAATACAGATCAAAGGAAATAAACATTTACTCACAGAATACATACCCGAGACGGATCGAAGTCAATATTATGGGATTCAAAAGTTGTATCATCCATCAAAGCGTGAATGTTTTGAGGCACGGTATCAGGTGAACGTTCATCATTGAAAGTTTCTTGTGTCATATCTTCCACATTAGATTGTTCAGTACCTATATGAACTCGTTGATTATAAACTGGAGATAAAGCATCTGGTAATACTGATCTTGGTGATGATGCAACTGAGGAGGTAGAGGCTTCATCAATTGATTCTTGCGGCACAAGGGATGAGTTCTGTGTGTTATCTTGATTTGTGGATTCTGGGTTGTTAACCTCATTGATAATCTCTACCTCATTTATGAAATTTTCTGGCATGATGCTCTTGAAAAAAGGAAATTTTAAAAGTGAGAAGCTGGAAAAACATCTGAAATTCTACATTTAGGGTCCGATTGCAAGTTGGATGTTGAAACTGAAGTAAGAGAAAGAAAAAGAATTAAAAGTTATGAAATGCACTTACGATGACTCTGAAACATTTATTTTCACTTCTTCCCTTCTAATATTCAACTTGCAAATGAATCTCGAACATAAATTATATTTCCAATTTCAAAAGAAAAGCTATTTGAATAGAGGATATAATGTTAACAAAATATTTTTTTATTCATAACTGAAATCACTTTTTAAAATATTTTTAGACTCACTTTTGTTTTCATTCATAAACAAAGGGGTTCTAATTCTTGCAAAAAAAGTGGGACACAATCTATTCATGTATGAATTCAAAATCACAAGAAAGTTGTAAAAAGAAATGTTTTTTTTCACTAGTTGGACTAGTTAAGATTTATGTTTAGTGACAATTAGGCCTGACCAGGTAGCAATTTTATTTCATAATAGTGCCAAAATGACTCACCTCATGTTTCTTAGTGTGTGTTTCACTAGGTAAATCATCCAAAGAGCAATCCATCAAATTCTTTTGAGGTGATGACACTTGAGGACATTTAGAAGATTGAGATGCTTCAGCTTCCTTCACATAATTTTTCATATCACCAAAGATGTTATGATCACTATTAATTGCACAAGTTGGAGTATCATCAGGCATATCACATCTTGAAGAAAAAGAGCTCACATCAGCTGCATTTTCTTCATCAATTTGTCTTAGAGAAATTGGTGAAGTAATTTCCTTGAAGCTATTGTTTCCTTTTGCTATATCCTCTGTACTAACTCCTTGTGTTTCTCCTCTTCCATGGAATGAGGCTCCCCACAAATCTTCACTGCCAGAACTAATATCTCTGTCTATGTCTCCATCATAAAGTACTGAGTCTCTTTCACTGGTTGAATTAGTCTCAGCAGTTTCTTCAACTGTTGAAGCTGGTGAACCAACTTCAGAAACCTCAACTTGCAGGTCTGAAGCTATGGAATATGTCGGCGTGTGACAAATGCGCCTATCGTTAGAAAACAAATCATGTTTCTTATCGAATGGAGATGGAATATGTTCTTCAGTTATAGTAGTACTAGTAGATGATGGGAATTTGAGGAGCCTTTGATGAGGTACATGAAATCTTAGTCTTGAATTATCTGAAACTCTTGATGTTTGGACATTCGGGATATTAGGAAATAAGTTTGGCTCACTAGTATGACCTGACATGGATTTTGTTTCATGAGCACTTTCTGTTTTCACATCTTTCATTTCAGACGCGTCGATTTTACGTTGTTCATCCTCTTGATGTGTTGTTTCTTCTCCCTCTCTTGATGCATTGTATGTTTGAAATCCACTTTCACTTCCTTCAGTGTATAACAACTGGTCAATTAGCCAGTCATGGTCTCCTTTATCTGCAAGAAGAATATACATTCAGTTGAAAACATTGCTTCATAGTGAAACTTTCACCACAATTTCATCTTTAGCTACAAACTCATTTTGCAACTTCCCCTTTTAACTACATAGTGACAAAATCACATAGCCAAGCATATTATAAGTCCTTCTTCTGAAAGTAAAATTAACACCATTAACACAAATAAAATGCAATAAAACATATTTTCCCAAAGAAATTGTGATTTTGACAAAAACAAAGTTTTATGCGAGTTAATTACGAGGACAATGCAGTTGTCACCTGAAATCCATTTGAACCTTGGGTATGCAAGCCTGTCTGAATACTTCCTCCGATTATGAAGGATGTAATTGTGATCTTTAGCTCCATGAATTTCTTTGGATTCTGATGGGAAATTTGGGCCTAAACTAAAGCTTTCATGCCTGCAGAATGCGATGTCTTTCTCCTTAACTATAAATTCTTGATCAAAACTGTCTCCTATAAGGTAAGGCCTCTCTTCAGAATTATCAAAGGGAATGTCATATGGGGTACTTGGCATAATAGATGGTGCAGAACAAGGTATTTCTAAGCCTTCAAAGTCATTTTTAGAATCAAGAGGATTGCTTCCTTCAATTAATATTGGAGCAATATGACTTGGTGCAATTGATTTTTTATCAATTAGACCATTCTCATGCTGAACCCTCTTTAGTTTTCTTGCTCTTCTTCTGGCTATGAGAGTCTCCAACCTTTTATTTCTCTCGATCTCAGAAATTCCAACCACCATGAGGTTCTTCTGATCATTAGCATTCCATTCTATAGCTTTGTTCCTATCCTCTTGTGCTTCTTCGGATCTAACATCTTCGTCTTCCTCGTCTTCTACATCCTCAATCTTTTCATTATCCATCTCTACCAAGTCTATCATGGAAGGTTCGAATCTTATGGTTTGCCTTCTAGGAGCCTTAGATTTTCTAGTAGGCAAATCATAATCCATTGAACTCTCACCTTTCTCAAAATATTTACCTTCTTTGTTTTTGTTGTTTCTTTTAGTGAACTCATTATGAAACACTGTTGATAAGTCCTTGACTTTTTCTTCTAATCCACCATATACATCCCATTTCTTACCTCTGAAATTTCTCCTTCTGCTTGTGGCGTTCTGTGATGGATATTTATCAAGCAAGTCATGTCTCCCACTGTTCGGAATGTTTGAATATTTTGGTCCAACCGTTTTCTGCTCTCCATTTTCTTCTTTTTTCTTCACATATTTGAGTTCAGTTTTCTCAGAACTCCAAAAGATTCTTCCGAAAATGGCAGCGCAAACAAGAAAAGGGGACAAGTAAGCCAAGAAGCTGTAAATATAAGAAAGGAATAGATATGAGATGAAAAACACCAACAAAGCTCCTGAAACTACTGGATGCCTTTGCAGAAATGTGTAACTAGACTTTGCTGAAACTTGAACCATTTTACACAAACGAAGTAGAATTTCCTTTACATTTAAACCCATCTTCGTTTCTTTAAAAGCTACAACAAGGAACAAACTAAAATGCTTCCAAGCTTGTGAGTGAAATTTATTATTTGTCACAACCTAAAATGGAAACCTCAATTTGTGGACATTTTATTTTTTACTAGATTTAAACAAGGAAGTATAATCATCACAATAAAATGTGACATGATTGTTCCGCCATAGGAAAAAGGTTCATAACCACTGACTAAGGAGGATTGGCATTGTATAAGAAACTAATATGTAATTGGGTTATAAGTGAAGAACAAATTAGGAGAACAATGGTGGATAAAAAATGTAACATTGATGTGGTTTGGTTCTAGGTTCATAGATCATCAAAAATGAAAAAACAAAAGTAGGAATTGAAGAGAAAGAAGGCCAACTAGTCCACAAATGGTGGTTTGCAACAAACAAATGTTTGATCTTCCCCAACAAGTGGTTAGCCATTGAACTGTGACACATTAGTTTTCCTTTTTAAGTTAAGATTTTGTTTGGTTGATAATTTCACTGAATCCTCATATTTAGGAGTTATTACATAAATTATATATCACGTAGCAATATCAGCAAGAAGCCAAGATCCAGTGCCATTATTAATTATTTGATCCCACACAAGCACCTCAAATGGTTATCCAATACGCTTCTTCTCACGTGCCCTCCTTAATTGGTACTAGTTTTGTTAATCATCACAATTGCAGTCACAATATACAGTGTTGTCACTGTATATTCACCTTTCAAACACAATTTTCTCATTTTGGTAAAGAATTGCAAATTGATTCTTTCGTATTACTTCGTGGTTCTTTTGCAAATTAATTCTGTGTAAAGAACAAACCGAATTTTTACCTACAGTTTAACTAAAAGAAAAGAAGTGGTAATATACTGATAGAAACTACCAAGAGAACCTGGAGTTCCTAACAACACTAATCAACTAAGAATTCTTAACAGGAAAATATCTCATAACTTCATTGCATCCGCTGCCCTATCATTAAATAGTGGCTACCCATTTACCTTAACACATTCATGAGCTTCATAGTATTGGGCCCGAATTGTTTAAGGGAAAATACCAAAGAATTAAAATAACATAAAGGAATTACATAAAGAAATATTTAATTAAATATAATTCATCATCCAATTGGACTTCTTCTTCACACGGTTGGGCCTATTGGTGTGAGTCTCAGCAATTGGGTATCTATCATTGCCCAGTTCTCCAAGAATGACCTTGTTCTCAAGGTCAATGAATCTGGATGGAATTTGTGGTGAGTGCATTGCCTCCACGTGAGAAGGGTTGGAGGGAATTGGTTCCAGATCCAATGGTTGGGGAAGAGATGGCGCATTTTTCATGAATTGAATGGAGGGATGGATGAGAGGAGCCGTTGGAGCATTAATAGGCACACTGCCCAAGACACGTGGGTCTGCTGGCGTGTTTAATGCTGGACGGTGGAGTGAAAGAAATTGTTTGAAATTGGTGGAGTCTTCAATGTAATGAGTGAATTTCGTGTAGATCCAAGACTCAATGAATCAACATTTAATGTGTCGCTACCCACTTTCTTGGGCGCGACGGAAATAAAAGTAAATAAATGCAATGGAGTCGTCATTGATATTTTTAGTGGGAAAACATGAAAAACCAGTTTAAAAATAAGGATTGATTTGCTCACAGATAAAAATTTAGTTCGGAAGTCAGTTATAGACGAGGAAGGTATTACACACCTTATACCACCCATTATAAAAACGATACCTAGATCAGTTATATGAGTATTTCTTCAAAACATTAATTTTACTCTCACATTATTAAATGAAATAAAGAAAGACAAAAATATTTTTTTTTTGTGTCTGACAAGGAAATACTTGCTCTTATGTATCTCTAGCTACAATAGAGAAATCAAGGCTATTTAGTTCTTTCATAAAATATTTGATTAGTAGATATTCTTTTTTTATTTATTTTCTGTTTTCTTTTAATAATAGGATAAGATAACGCGATAGAGCACGAATCTCATAGTGCACTACCCCCTCCATGACTTAATTAAATTGTTTTGAAAATATCAACTTGAAGTAACGTGACATGACACGAGTCCCATAGTGTACTACTTCTCATTGATTTAACTAAATTAATATATTTTTTTGAAAATGTCAATTTAAGGTAACGCGACATGGCACAAGTCTTATTGATCACTACCTCTTATTGATTTAATTAAGTTATTTTTTGAAATTGTTAATTTAAGGTAACGCGATAAGGCACAAGTTCCATAGTGCACTATCTCTTATTGATTTAATTATGTTATTTTTGAAAATGTCAATTTAAGGTAACGCGACAAGGCACAAGTCTCATAGTGCACTACCTCTCATTGATTTGGGAAATTAGGGTGAAATTGATTTGGGAACTTAGGGTGAAATTGATTTGGGGGTTTATGGTTAAATTAACTTAAGAATTAAGTTTTAAATTAAATTTGGGGGTTAGGTTAAAATTAAATCAATTTGGGGATTATGGTTAGGGGTTACCATGGAGGTAACCCCTTTTCTTGAAGGGGCCGTAGGGACGACAACGGTGGGAACGGCGGCTGCAACGACTCCACCACCGACCATGGTGGTTAAACCATCATGCTCTTGGCCTGTTGGAACAAGAAAAAAAATGAACGCGGTGTGTCAAATGACAATTTTTGTTTTCAAATACAGAGATTGAACAGTATAGGCACATTACATTAACACAAAGAAGAAGAAACAAGTGAGAGACATACCTTTTAGAGCTTATGGAAGATGAAGAAGATTTAGTCTCCCCCTTCCCTCTTTTCAAAAGTGAATATGCCTCATTTGCTAAATTAGGATTAGGTTTTGCCTTTACCTCTATATTTTTTTTGAAATTTTTGCTGAATGAGTTTTAGTTGCTAACTTTAGTTTTTATGAGGGGGTGAGATTCGGGTTGAAAACCTTAATCTGGTTGGGCCAAAGGGACCCAATTCCTTTTCAAAAAATTTATGCCTTACCTTCACTTGAAAAAGTACTCATCAAATTCAATTTTTTTGAAAACCAACTTACCCCCTATCAAAATTGGATGTTTACAGTTGTCCCTCTTTACTTGCTTCTTACTAGATAATAGGAGTAACAAAAGTTACTACAGTTATCACAGTGAGAAGGAAGTAAAGATAAAAAATACCAAATTTTAACTGGGAAATAACACAAATTGGGAAACATTTCAAAGATGAGGCTTTATACCACGATAAATGAGACCATTAGGGGGGGGGGGTCAAAGATACGACACGAGGCCACCCGGGGGCCTGGTGCTAAAAGAGATCATGGGAAAGCATGGATAATGAGGAACTCTGGGTCGAAAACAAAATGAGGCCATTGGGTGCCATAAGACACAACATTAGACCACTAGGGGTCAGGTGCAAAGAGAGACCACGATAACACATAAATAATGAAGAACTGTGGGTCAAAAACAAAATGAGATCACTAGGGGGTCACAAGACACAACACGAGACCATTGAGGGGTCGGGTGCAAAGAGAGACCACGAGAACGCCAAGATAATGAGGAACTCTAGGTCGAAAACAAAATGAGA
Source organism: Lupinus angustifolius (assembly GCF_001865875.1). Taxonomy (NCBI): domain Eukaryota; kingdom Viridiplantae; phylum Streptophyta; class Magnoliopsida; order Fabales; family Fabaceae; genus Lupinus; species Lupinus angustifolius. The sequence continues at coordinate 4,096,854 of NC_032023.1, read as the reverse complement.
TCACTTAGGGGTCACAAGACACAACACGAAACCATTGAGGGGTTGGGTGCAAAGAAAGACAACATGAATGCACGAATAATGAGGAACTCTGGGTCAAAAAAAAAATGAGATCATTGGGGGTCACAAGACACAACACGAGACCATTGGGGGGTCGGTGCAAAGAGAGACCACATGAACGTACGGATAATGAATAACTCTAGGTCGAAAAAAATGAGACCACTCGGGGTCACAAGACACAACACGAGACCACTTGGGTCCGATGCAAAGAGAGACCACGAGAACGCACAGATAATGAGGAACTCTGGGTCAAAAAAAATGAGACCACTCGTGGTCACAAGACACAACACGAGACCACTAGGGGTCGGGTGCAAAGAGAGACCACATGAATACACAGATAATGAGAAACTATGGGTCAAAAATAAGATAGACCATTGGCGGTCACGAGGTACAACATGAGACCACTAGGGGGTCTGGGTGCAAGGGGAGACCATAGGAACACACGAATAATGAGGAACTCTGGGTCGAGAATAAAATGAACCAATGGGGTCAAAAGGCACAACACGAGACTACTAGGTTCGGGTGCAAAGAGATACCACAAGAATGTACAGATAATGAGGAACTGTGGGTTGAAAACAAAATGAGACCATTGGGGGTCACAAGACAAAAGACGAGACCACTAGGGGTTGAGGGCAAAGAGAGACCACGAGAGCGCACGGATAATGAAGAACTTTAGGTCGAAAACAAAATGAAACCATTAGGAGGTCACAAGACACAACACGAGACCGCTGAGGGTCGGGTGCAAGGAGAGACCACGTGAACACACAGATAATGAGGAACTCTGGGTCAAAATTAAGATGAGACCACTAGGGGTTCATGAGACACTAGACGAGACCACTGGGGGGGGGGGCGTCTGGGTGCAAGGGGAGACCATAGGAACACACGAATAATGAGGAACTCTGGGTCGAGAATAAAATGAGACCAATGGGGTCAAAAGGCACAACACGAGACTACTAGGGTCGGGTGCAAAGAGATACCATAAGAATGTACAGATAATGAGGAACTCTGGGTTGAAAACAAAATGAGACCATTGGGGGTCACAAGACAAAAGGCGAGACCACTAGGGGTTGAGGGCAAAGAGAGACCACGAGAACGCACGGATAATGAAGAACTTTGGGTCGAAAACAAAATGAAACCATTGGGGGGTCACAAGACACAACACGAGACCGCTGGGGGTCGGGTGCAAGGAGAGACCACGCGAACACACAGATAATGAGGAACTCTGGGTCAAAAATAAGATGAGACCACTAGGGGTTCATGAGACACTAGACGAGACCACTGGGGGGGGGGCGTCTGGGTGCAAGGGGAGACCATAGGAACACACGAATAATGAGGAACTCTGGGTCGAGAATAAAATGAGACCACTGGGGTCAAAAGGCACAACACGAGACTACTAGGGTCGGGTGCAAAGAGATACCACAAGAATGTACAGATAATGAGGAACTCTAGGTTGAAAACAAAATGAGACCATTGGGGGTCACAAGACAAAAGACGAGACCACTAGGGGTTGAGGGCAAAGAGAGACCACGAGAGCGCACGGATAATGAAGAACTTTAGGTCGAAAACAAAATGAAACCATTAGGAGGTCACAAGACACAACACGAGACCGCTGAGGGTCGGGTGCAAGGAGAGACCACGTGAACACACAGATAATGAGGAACTCTGGGTCAAAATTAAGATGAGACCACTAGGGGTTCATGAGACACTAGACGAGACCACTGGGGGGGGGGTGGGTGCAAGGGGAGACCATAGGAACACACAAATAAAGAGTATCTCTGGGTCAAGAATAAAATGAGACCACTAGGGGTCAAAAGGCACAACACGAGTCTACAAGGGGGTTTGGGTGCAAGGGGAGACCACATAAACACACAGATAATGAGGAACTCTGGTTCAAAAATAAGACGAGACCACTAGGGGGTCACAAGACACAACACGAGACCACTGAGGGGTCAGGTGCAAATAGAGACCATGAGAACGCACAGATAATGATGAAACCTTGGTCAAAAATAAAATGAGACTATTAAGGGGTAAAAAGGCACAACACGAGACCACTAGGGGGTCTGAGTGCAAGGGGAGACCA
>NC_032023.1:4082596-4094617 GCF_001865875.1 Lupinus angustifolius | reverse complement strand
GGATCAAAAGGCACTATGAGACCACTAGTGGACTTCTTAACTTGTGATAAAGTACTTAGCCTGGACTTCTTAACTTCTTCGGTACCTTCGTTGGTTGTCTCTAAAATGTCCCATATTTCCTTAGCGGATTTTCAATTAGACACCCTAAAGAACTCATTTATGCCTAGTGTAGAGGCTAGGATATTTGGATTTGAGGTCGTAAGAGACTCTTTTCTTAGCATCGTCCTTTCACATTCCCTGAGGTTATGTTATTTAACCCTTTTAACAACTACGTTGGGGATAAACGGTAATTCCTCTATGGTATTCTAGATATCTATCTCTTAAGATTCTATAAAGATGTCCATCCCTATTTTCTAGAAGTCAATGAATTCTCCAAGGAAAATTGGAGGAAAGTTTATGTTGGAACCTTCACTCTAGAAGGATTTTGAAGTGGTCATCTATGTATAATAATATAGGATCAGGAAATAATTTACCGAACCTTTGCTTGGTGTCAATTGTAAGTACAAGATGACAAACTAAGAGGGGTGAATAAGTTTTGAAAACTATTTATTCTTTTTCTACAATTTAAAATTAGAAGTGCAACGAAAGATTAAAATAAAGAACAAATACTACAAAATAAAAAGTGTAAGCTAGAGAGATCATGATTCACCATTACCAACGGAAAGCTATGTCTAGTCCTCTAGACTTCTATCAAGATATTTTCACTACGCAATTTGAGTATCAATTACAAATCCGACACCAAGATTCTCTCAAGTTGATCACTCAAATTCTCCAACAAGAAAGTACACCACTTTCTTGCCTTACAATTACTCTCACCAAACCCAATGGTGATCTTATTTGTGATAATGAAGAATAAGTCTAATTTCGGTTAAGGATAACTAAACGTAATTTATATTAAGTTTGGATCATTTGAAAGACAATCAAACAAGAGATAATAAATGCTCTTTTATTTTCACACTTCAAAGTGTAGAAAATGTTTCTGAAAAACTATGTAAAACTTGAACGAAAAAGTGTAATTCAAAGTATAACTCAAGTGCTTCAATTGTGTGTTTCATTTATGAGGCTTAGGATGTTATTTATTGAGTTTTAAAAGGATCCCAAGTGCATTCGAGTAGGTATAAGACATTTGAGAAGGCAAGTGGTTCATTGAGGAAGCTACTAGTTGAGTTTCAAATTTGAAACTACATTGACAACACATAGTAATCGGTTATTGGGTCGTGGTAATCGATTACTGGTCCTCTACTACTCAACTGGGTAACTGATTACTTACTCAGTAATCAATTAATGTCTCATTCTTCTATCATGTAACCTTTAACTATGTTCCAAGTAAATTGTTACTTTGATTCAATTAACTTGTTACTCTATTTCTGGTAACATGTTACTTGATTTTCTAAATTTTTTTTTAGAACCTGTAACTCATTTTCATCCTCTTAAAACTTTATGATAACTTTGGAAATATATTTGTTAGAGCTTGTGTGATAAAAAATAAAGATTGATTTGGTAAAGGTTAGACCTATCCTAGAAAGCAAATAAAATCTTATCTAACTTTGTGTGTGTTTTCCATGCATAAAGGCCTTTAACATTTTTTCTTATTTTGTTGATGTTGGTGTCTTCATCAAAACCTACCAATGGTTAAAGGAGAAGCCTATTCTTCAGAAATGTGACTGGAAAATGGTTGTCACAATAGATCGTGACATGATTAATCTTAAAAACTTGTATATCAGTGAGAAAATGTGAGCCATTGTACTTCACAATCTGCTAATGTAACACCACAATTTTCCAACAAATTTGAAAATAGATATATTTGTTAATAGTCAACCCATAATTATTAGGTTAATCTTTATCATAGTTATCTCTAATTTCTTTTTATCTATATAGGCTTGGTGGTTATTCTCTTGTGATTATCTGATTTATTCTAGTTACTTGGTGATAAAACTGAATTTTATTATTTTGGTAAGATAAGATTAAATAATAGTGTAAATATAACTTTGACCTAATTGGCAACTACAAAATACATGTGGTGAGTGGGGATCATGATTCACCATTACCAACTGAAAGCTATGTCTAGTCCTCTTGACTTCTATCAAGATATTTTCACTACGCAATTTGAGTATCAATTATAAATCCCACACCAAGATTCTCTCAAGTTGATCACTCAAATTCTCCAACAAGAAAGTACACCACTTTCTTGCCTTACAATTACTCTCACCAAACCCAATGGTGATCTTATTTGTGATAATGAAGAATAAGTCTAATTTCGGTTAAGGATAACTAAACGTAATTTATATTAAGTTTGGATCATTTGAAAGACAATCTAACAAGATATAATAAATGCTCTTTTTTTTCAGACTTCAAAGTGTAGAAAATGTTTATGAAAAACTATGTAAAACACGAATGCAAAAGTGTAATTCAAAGTATAACTCAAGTGCTTCAATTGTGTGTTTCATTTATGAGGCTTAGGATGTTATTTATTGAGTTTTAAAAGGATCCCAAGTGCATTCGAGTAGGTATAAGACATTTGAGAAGGCAAGTGGTTCATTGAGGAAGCTACTAGTTGAGTTTCAAATTTGAAACTACATTGACAACACATAGTAATCGGTTATTGGGTCGTGGTAATCGATTACTGGTCCTCTACTACTCAACTGGGTAACTGATTACTTACTCAGTAATCCATTAATGTCTCATTCTTCTATCATGTAAACTTTAACTATGTTCCAAGTAACTTGTTACTTTGTTTCAATTAACTTGTTCTGGTAACATGTTACTTGATTTTCTAAATTTTATTTTTAGAACCTGTAACTCATTTTCATCCTTTTAAAACTTTATGATAACTTTGGAAATATATTTCTTAGAGCTTGTGTGATAAAGAATAAAGATTGATTTGGTAAAGGTTAGACCTATCCTAGAAAGCAAATAAAATCTTATCTAACTTTGTGTGTGTTTTCCATGCATCAAGGCCTTTTACATTTTTTCTTATTTTGTTGATGTTGGTGTCTTCATCAAAACCTAGCAATAGTTAAAGGAGAAGCCTATTCTTCATAAATGTGAATGGAAAATGGTTGTCACAATAGATCGTGACATGATTAATCTTAAAAACTTGTAAATTAATGAGATAATGTGAGCCATTGTACTTCACAATCTGCTAATGTAACACCACAAATTTTCCAACTAATTTGAAAATAGATATATTTGTTAATAGTAAACCCATTATTATTTGATTAATCTTTATCATAGTTATCTCTAATTTCTTTTTATCTATATAGGCTTGGTGGTTATTCTTTTGTGATTATGTGATTTATTCTAGTTATTTGGTGATAAAACTGAATTTTATTATTTTGGTAAGATAAGATTAAATAATAGTGTAAATATAACTTTGACCTAATTGGCAACTACAAAATACATGTGGTGAGTGGGGATCATGATTCACCATTACCAACTGAAAGCTATGTCTAGTCCTCTTGACTTCTATCAAGATATTTTCACTACGCAATTTGAGTATCAATTATAAATCCCACACCAAGATTCTCTCAAGTTGATCACTCAAATTCTCCAACAAGAAAGTACACCACTTTCTTGCCTTACAATTACTCTCACCAAACCCAATGGTGATCTTATTTGTGATAATGAAGAATAAGTCTAATTTCGGTTAAGGATAACTAAACGTAATTTATATTAAGTTTGGATCATTTGAAAGACAATCTATAATAAATTCTCTTTTTTTTTCAGACTTCAAAGTGTAGAAAATGTTTCTGAAAAACTATGTAAAACATGAATGCAAAAGTGTAATTCAAAGTATAACTCAAGTGCTTCAATTGTGTGTTTCATTTATGAGGCTTAGGATGTTATTTATTGAGTTTTAAAAGGATACCAAATGCTTTCAAGTAGGTATAAGACATTTGAGAAGGCAGTGGTTCATTGAGGAAGATACTAGTTGAGTTTCAAATTTGAAACTACATTGACAACACATAGTAATCGGTTATTGGGTCGTGGTAATCGATTACTGGTCCTCTACTACTCAACTGGGTAACTGATTACTTACTCAGTAATTGATTAATGTCTCATTCTTCTATCATGTAAACTTTAACTATGTTCCAAGTAACTTGTTACTTTGTTTCAATTAACTTGTTCTGGTAACATGTTACTTGATTTTCTAAATTTTATTTTTAGAACCTGTAACTCATTTTCATCCTTTTAAAACTTTATGATAACTTTGGAAATATATTTCTTAGAGCTTGTGTGATAAAGAATAAAGATTGATTTGGTAAAGGTTAGACCTATCCTAGAAAGCAAATAAAATCTTATCTAACTTTGTGTGTGTTTTCCATGCATCAAGGCCTTTAACATTTTTTCTTATTTTGTTGATGTTGGTGTCTTCATCAAAACCTAGCAATAGTTAAAGGAGAAGCCTATTCTTCATAAATGTGAATGGAAAATGGTTGTCACAATAGATCGTGACATGATTAATCTTAAAAAGTTGTAAATTAATGAGAAAATGTGAGTCATTGTACTTCACAATCCGCTAATGTAACACCACAAATTTTCCAACTAATTTGAAAATAGATATATTTGTTAATAGTAAACCCATTATTATTTGGTTAATCTTTATCATAGTTATCTCTAATTTCTTTTTATCTACATAGGCTTGGTGGTTATTCTCTTGTGATTATCTGATTTATTCTAGTTACTTGGTGATAAAACTGAATTTTATTATTTTGGTAAGATAAGATTAAATAATAGTGTAACTATAACTTTGACCTAATTGGCAACTACAAAATACATTTGGTGAGTGGGGATCATGATTCACCATTACCAACTGAAAGCTATGTCTAGTCCTCTTGACTTCTATCAAGATATTTTCACTATGCAATTTGAGTATCAATTATAAATCCCACACCAAGATTCTCTGAAGTTGATCACTCAAATTCTCCAACAAGAAAGTACACCACTTTCTTGCCTTACAATTACTCTCACCAAACCCAATGGTGATCTTATTTGTGATAATGAAGAATAAGTCTAATTTCGGTTAAGGATAATTAAACGTAATTTATATTAAGTTTGGATCATTTGAAAGATAATCAAACAAGATATAATAAATGCTCTTTTTTTTTCAGACTTCAAAGTGTAGAAAATGTTTCTGAAAAACTATGTAAGACATGAATGCAAAAGTGTAATTCAAAGTATAACTCAAGTGCTTCAATTGTGTGTTTCATTTATGAGGCTTAGGATGTTATTTATTGAGTTTTAAAAGGATCCCAAGTGCATTCAAGTAGGTATAAGACATTTGAGAAGGCAGTGGTTCATTGAGGAAGATACTAGTTGAGTTTCAAATTTGAAACTACATTGACAACACATAGTAATCGGTTATTGGGTCGTGGTAATCGATTACTGGTCCTCTACTACTCAACTGGGTAACTGATTACTTACTCAGTAATCCATTAATGTCTCATTCTTCTATCATGTAAACTTTAACTATGTTCCAATGTTACTTTGTTTCAATTAACTTGTTCTGGTAACATGTTACTTGATTTTCTAAATTTTATTTTTAGAACCTGTAACTCATTTTCATCCTTTTAAAACTTTATGATAACTTTGGAAATATATTTCTTAGAGCTTGTGTGATAAAGAATAAAGATTGATTTGGTAAATGTTAGACCTATCCTAGAAAGCAAATACAATCTTATCTAACTTTGTGTGTGTTTTCCATGCATCAAGGCCTTTTACATTTTTTCTTATTTTGTTGATGTTGGTGTCTTCATCAAAACCTAGCAATGGTTAAAGGAGAAGCCTATTCTTCATAAATGTGACTGGAAAATGGTTGTCACAATAGATCGTGACGTGATTAATCTTAAAAACTTGTAAATTAATGATAAAATGTGAGCCATTGTACTTCACAATCTGCTAATGTAACACCACAAATTTTCCAACTAATTTGAAAATAGATATATTTGTTAATAGTAAACCCATTATTATTTGGTTAATCTTTATCATAGTTATCTCTAATTTCTTTTTATCTATATAGGCTTGGTGGTTATTCTTTTGTGATTATGTGATTTATTCTAGTTATTTGGTGATAAAACTGAATTTTATTATTTTGGTAAGATAAGATTAAATAATAGTGTAAATATAACTTTGACCTAATTGGCAACTACAAAATACATGTGGTGAGTGGGGATCATGATTCACCATTACCAACTGAAAGCTATGTGGAAAACTATGTCTTGTCCTCTTGACTTCTATCAATATATTTTCACTACGCAATTTGAGTATCAATTATAAATCCCACACCAAGATTCTCTCAAGTTGATCACTCAAATTCTCCAACAAGAAAGTACACCACTTTCTTGCCTTACAATTACTCTCACCAAACCCAATGGTGATCTTATTTGTGATAATGAAGAATAAGTCTAATTTCGGTTAAGGATAACTAAACGTAATTTATATTAAGTTTGGATCATTTGAAAGATAATCAAACAAGATATAATAAATGCTCTTTTTTTTTCAGACTTTTTCAGACTTGAAAGTGTAGAAAATGTTTCTGAAAAAAACATGAATGCAAATGTGTAATTCAAAGTATGACTCAAGTTCTTCAATTGTGTGTTTCATTTATGAGGCTTAGGATGTTATTTATTGAGTTTTAAAAGGATCCCAAGTGCATTCAAGTAGGTATAAGACATTTGAGAAGGCAGTGGTTCATTGAGGAAGATACTAGTTGAGTTTCAAATTTGAAACTACATTGACAACACATAGTAATCGGTTATTGGGTCGTGGTAATCGATTACTGGTCCTCTACTACTCAACTGGGTAACTGATTACTTACTCAGTAATCCATTAATGTCTCATTCTTCTATCATGTAAACTTTAACTATGTTCCAAGTAACTTGTTACTTTGTTTCAATTAACTTGTTCTGGTAACATGTTACTTAATTTTCTAAATTTTATTTTTAGAACCTGTAACTCATTTTCATCCTTTTAAAACTTTATGATAACTTTGGAAATATATTTCTTAGAGCTTGTGTGATAAAGAATAAAGATTGATTTGGTAAAGGTTAGACCTATCCTAGATAGCAAATAAAAAATCTTATCTAACTTTGTGTGTGTTTTCCATGCATCAAGGCCTTTAACATTTTTTTTCTTATTTTCTTGATGTTGGTGTCTTCATCAAAACCTAGAAATTGTTAAAGGAGAAGCCTATTCTTCATAAATGTGACTGGAAAATGGTTGTCACAATAGATCGTGACGTGATTAATCTTAAAAACTTGTAAATTAATGATAAAATGTGAGCCATTGTACTTCACAATCTGCTAATGTAACACCACAAATTTTCCAACTAATTTGAAAATAGATATATTTGTTAATAGTAAACCCATTATTATTTGGTTAATCTTTATCATAGTTATCTCTAATTTCTTTTTATCTATATAGGCTTGGTGGTTATTCTTTTGTGATTATGTGATTTATTCTAGTTCTTGTGATTATCTGATTTATTATTTTGGTAAGATAAGATTAAATAATAGTGTAAATATAACTTTGACGTAATTGGTAAGTACAAAATACATATGGTGAGTGGGGAGGGAACAAAAAACAAAAACAAAAACTGCACCCTAACGGACCCATAGTTGCAGAAGGTGAGAGAAAGGGAATATAACCTGGTAATCATTTTTCTTTCCTTCTTCTCTTTGAATTTAATAATTGATGTAATTGTTTTGTTTGTTAACATATACTCATACTGTTACTATAAGTTGTTGATAAACTATTACCATTTAACATCTACTCAAAAATCTCGTTTTCTAATTTTCTTCAAGGTTCTTAGAGTTTCTGTAGGAACTATAGCATCTGAGTATATTTTTACATAGCAAGAATAAGACATTGTGTGGGTTTGAAATGCCTTGTTTTGTTTAGTTATATAAGTGTTTAATCATGATGTTTTGAGTGAAACCCCTACAATGAAATTTATGAGGATTTAGTTTTCCATTCTTGGTCTTTGGCTAGGTAACAAATAAAATTAATAAGAACAAGTAACACAAAAGTAAAACAAAAGGACAAAAAGCCCCACCTAAAATAAATTAGGGCTATCATTTAACATGAATGCTATGATAAGTAGAACAAAATTCATCTGTGAGAAATATGTCCCCTACTGCACCAAGTTGAGATGACACACCTTGTTTCAATTGTAAGTTTTGAGCCTTTTAGAGAAAAGATTTGGCCCTGTTATTCCTACTGTGACATTAAATTGCAAAGAGATAACATAATCACATGTGCTTAGAATTTATATGCTCTGTTTTATTATTTTAAGTTCTCTCATTTATGATATGATAAGTATAAATATAAGGCTACGAATAAGTGCATGTGCTTTGAATAACATATGTACCTTTTATGCTATGAATAAGTGTGTTAAACCTTTCTCTATCAAATTGTTTTAATGAAATTAATTTGATTGTGTGTGAGTTTAGTTCTATGTTATATTAGTTGTTAGTTCCTAGTATGATTAGAAATTAATTATCGTCATGATTGTTGTTGCCATATGACTTTATACTATTATTAGACTACTATAATTAGTATTGAATGTCTATGTTTGCCTTATCATAGTGATAGTGATCATGATTAAATTCTTATGTGAATGAGAATTATTTGCAGATACTTGAGAGCCTATGGCTATTCACACACTTGAAAGTGTAGTGACCTTGGGACATTACCCATTTATTATGGTCACTAAGTTATGTCTTGAGCTCATCCTGTGGACATTTATATGATAAAAATTGCATTGGAGCTGAGACCACTAACTTAGGTGATGTTATTGGAAAATAAAATTGAGATAATATTGTTAAAAAGACTTAGTGGACTAACTTTGATCAGTGTGCATACATCATTGCATTTTTAGTTGGAGTTTGAGAAAATGGAAAGATACGATGATAACAATATCATTGGAATTTGGATAGGGGTGGCAATAATGGTGACTCGTCAAGAAACCTTGAGGGATTGCTTAGGTGGGATGATCCAGTGAGGGTCCAGTCTTATAAATCGTATTATCAGGATAGTCCTACATGCAAACTAAGTAGTCTTTGACGCCCCCTTGCGCATTTCATGATCGGTAGAGAGAATTCCGGAAATGGACTGGGCTTACCACGTAAGCACTTCTGATAGAAGTACTGAAAAACAATAGATATTGTTACTTACCATTGTTAAGGAAATTTGTACTCTCGGTTGCTTTCCCACTATGGTCTTGGCCTTCGAGCAATTGATGGTGATTGGTTGGTGGAATTGCATGACATAGCATGAGAGATCACTTAATCATGCTCGATACATCTCAATACCTAATACACTAACATCATTCATCATTGTACATATGTATTATGAATAGAGATAATAATTGTTGTGTATATTGTCTAATTATGGCATTGCAATTGTTTGTGTTGCTCTAATGTTATGATTCTTTATAAATCCACTTCGTCTCTTTTGCATGATTTAATGTCTTACTCCCTCTATGTTGTTTGTTTGTATGTATAAATGAATTGTAGGTGGAGCAGCTGAATAGTTTGTTGAAGATTTAAAGTAGAATAGTTTACCTATGACTCACGAAGTTCTCTAATTTTATTTTGTGTAATAATTGTTGTGTATATTGTCTAATTATGGCATTGCAATTGTTTGTGTTGCTCTAATGTTATGATTCTTTATAAATCAACTTTGTTGCTTTTGTATGATTTAATGTCTTACTCCCTCTATGTTGTTTGTTTGTATGTATAAATGAATTGTAGGTGGAGCAGCTTAGTAGCTTGTTGAAGATTTAAAGTAGAATAGTTTACCTATGACTAACGAAGTTCTCTAGTTTTATTTTGTGTTAGTACCTTTATGCTCTGGTAGGATTAGATGGTGATATATCCACATTTTCTTGGTATTTTAACATTTTGTTGATTTTATTGGAAAAGACAATATCTAATATTATTTTGGGAGACAATGATCTACTATAGTGAGGGACTTTACTTATTACACATTTTATGAGGATTAGGAATAATCATAAAACTTCTTTGATAAATTTCCTTATCTTGAATATTATTTAGTAAATCGTACCTTGAAATTATATATTTTCCTATGTGCAAATTGGGGTGTTATGGCTAAAGCTAAAGCATGATATTCTGCCTTTCCATAAGATCTAGAAATCTTTGTCTATCTCTAGATTTTCCATGAAATCTAGGATTGGCCCAAAAATAAACAAAAACTATTGATAGATCTTATAGTATCTATACAACATCCATATCAGAGTCTTTAAATACTTTAACACTAGTGTTAGTATTGAAGGTAGGAATAGTCCTCTGCCATGCGCAACTTTGAGGTCTTTGATTATTCTTAGAGCTACGTGATAATGTGCATAAATAGGAGTAGCAAAATATTGAGTAAGATGGCCAACTACACAAGAGATATGTGGCCTTGTCTATGTGAGATAAACCAATCTTGTCTTCTATAACCAGGGAGTCAAATAATAAGTGCCTTGATTATGACGCTTCACGTTGTTATCTATTGGGTATGAACATGTCTTCTATGCCAATAAATCAGTATCTTGAAAAAGATCTAGTATATACTTTATCTGGCATAGAATGATTCCATGATAACATATACCAGTTTCGATACCTAAAACATATTTTAGTGTACCAAGATCTTTAATACCCAACTCTTGATCAAGCATGAGTTTCAGAGAGGTGATCTCTTCCAGATTATTCCTAGCAATGACCAAATCATCAACGTAAACTTGTATGTCAATAAACTGAGTTGAAGCAGACTTAGTGAATGGGGAATAATGAGCTTTAGATTGTGAGTACCCATATTGAAGCAATACTACTATTAAATTTGTGTTCCATTACGAGTTGACTTGTTTTAGTCCATAAAGTGATTTTTGCAACTTACAAAGTGATGATAAATCTTGAATAGGAAGTCCCGAGGTAGGTTTAATATAAACTTCTTCCAACACAAGTCACCATGTATATATGCAATATTAAGATCCAGTTGATGAATATGCCAACTAGAAATTGTTGATATACCCAACTAGATTCTAATTGTTTTCATCTTCACAATAAGGCTAAATGTGTTAAGGTAGTCTATGTCAGTTGTTTGTGCATACCCTTTGGGCACCAAATGTTCCTTGTTTCTTTCTATAGTACCATCTTATGATGCTTAATCTTAAACACCCATTTGCATCTAATTTTTCAGTTATGATAAAGAACTTCAGCAAGAGTCCATTTATCATTTTTATCCACAGCCGGTAATTCATTGTTTTTGGCAACCCTCCATCACTTACTCTTCATAGACTCTGCATATGTTTTAGGTTGAATGGTGGTCATGGCTAAACAAAATGTTTGTTTGGAAGAAATTTTGTCATAGGATAGGTAGTTTGGTATGGGATACGTATACTAGATGATGGTTAAGAAGATCTAAGAAGATAATCGTAATCTTGTCGATGAGAATGAGGGAATCTGTGTCTATTTGATCTTCTAAGGTTCTTATCAGAGGGTCTTGACAAGGTTTGAAGGGTTGACTCACTGATGAGCAATATATTACACACTATTCATAACCTTAATTTAGCATGATTGATGATTCTTGGTGCCTAATTGACTTTGTTTCACATGGTTTAGTGTTTTAGACTTTATTGGACTAATATTCCTAAAATGAGTTAATTTGGGATTATTTGGCCTGATTAAATCTATTATCATTTTCAGATCACATTTGGCACCAATGACATTTTGGGCATTATGGAAGTCGAGGATATGTGTTGAAGTGAAGATTGTATTTTTAATTTAGGAGTTAGTTTTATTGTAATTTGGCTTTGGGCCCATTGTTTAGGCCCAATTCGGTTTATGTGTGTTGGAGGGGTTAAATTCGGATTCCCCACTCTAAACACACACACTTCATTTTGCTCATTTTAAAAACAGAAAGCAAAATCCGTTTTCCCTTTTTTTGCTCTGCTAGGGTTTCACCCTCTTTCATTTCTCATTTTCGGTTTGCTCTTCCATTGCCATGGAAGGCTAAATTTCT
>NC_032023.1:4034651-4082496 GCF_001865875.1 Lupinus angustifolius | reverse complement strand
TTCCTTTGGTAATGAATCATAACTCTTGAGGTTTTGTTATTAATGCATTTTCAGTTTCTTTATTGTTGATTTCTTCTATCTTATTTCTGAATATAGTTTGCTTAGTTCCATTGCTTAGAAACTGGTTGGTTGAGTTTATCTTCACTTAGTTGATTTACTCTCGCTAGTGCATGAATGCTTAGCTCGTGTGAATTTGTTAATCGTTTCATACCTTTACTGATTTCGCTTAGTTTGATGCTTAGGTTCTGGAACTTTGAATTGATTACCGCTTAGTAAATTGATTCTCAACAAATTCGGAAGTTAATGGTTGGAATATGAAAATAATCTTTTGAAACCGAGGATTGAGTTGTGAACAAACGAACCAAAGGGATTTAGCCGTTTTATTACATTGTTTAACTATCGTTTCTGAATTTGATTTATGTTCATACTATCCAACAACAAAACCCCCCATGTGTGTGTGTGAGTATAAAGTGTTTGATACTTTGCTTGAAAGATAATCCTTGGGAAACGACCTAGGAGTCACTTCCTAGTACTGCAGTTTTAATTGTTATATTATTTGTATCGAGTACGACCTCGATCACTCACTAATTCAACTCTGTTACAAGGAGTATTTTAGTTAGGATTAGTGTTTTACAATTTTGTTTTGGAATAGCTAGGATTAGTGTTTGACACGTGTGTTGTGGAATGGAAATCTAGATTTTGATTTGAAGAATTAAAAGAAGAAGTTGGTGATCGAATTGAAGTGGATTGCATATCATCATATTGATTATTGGTAAAGGGGAAATGTATTCCTAAAAGGTCATATTTCTTGAGATAATGATTTTTCTTGACTTCAAATCATATAGAACGTATCTTATTGTCCCATTTTTAGCCCAAGAAAGATGCATTTTCTATCTCTAGCATCCATGTTCTTTATATTTCCAACTAAAGAAGAATGAAAAAGTAGGCAACCAAACACATTGAAAAGTGAGATTAGGATCTTGAACAAAATCAGATATGGTAATTTTTGAGACAAAAATAGTGTCGTTTGTGTATTGGTCAGGTAGACAACATGACAAACAACATAATTCTAGAAAAAGTTTGGAAAAGAGAATTGAAACATTAAAGACCTTGCAATACCTAAGATGTGTTCATATTTTCTTTCAACAAACCGACAAACCAATTCTGCAGAGGAGTTGCAACATAAAATGGGGATGTAAGTTTCTCTTTGATGCATAGAAGTCAAGTATTTGAAACTCAAGACCATTATAATTTCTTATACATTTCAACTTAATATCAATTATGTTTCTAAGAAACTAATAAATGATTTTATGAGAACAAAGGCACATGATTTCAATTTCATGAGGAATATTTATGTATATCTTGAACCTAAATATCAATATGAATTATGTCAAATACATAAATAGACTCTGAAATACTCATTTGAAAGAGTAATTTCCTTTGTTAGCATAGTGATATATTTCACCAGCATTTATACTAGCATTACATTGAATAAAAGGAAAAACATTATTCATAACTAGAAGTTTATCACGAGATAGATGACCAAGTCTTCTGTGCCATATATTATTAAATGATGTAGTGAAATGATTAAAAATGCAAGCATGCGTTAATGAGCACATTGTGTATGTAAGCATGCATCACATAGATTTTGATGAAAACAAAAGTTGATGAAAGACAATGTTTGATAAAGACAAAGATCGACAATAAAGAGTCTAACATCAAGGACAAGCTTGAAGGGATGAACAAATCAACAAACAACAAAAGTCAACAACAAAGTCAAGAATCAAGATTCACACAAGATAAAACATTCAAAAAGATCTAGAGGCTAAATGTTTTTATATATGTATTAGGGTGTTAAGATGATTGCTTAGAAAGAGTCTAGGCTAGGATGAACCCTAATGGAAGTCTCACAAGCTAAAATCAATTATAACTAAAATGAGACTTACATGCATACATACATGATTTACATGCACATGCATACATACATGATCTTATGATTTTGATGCATTGAAAAAGAGTTTCAAATCATACATCATTCAAAGTCATGCGTCATACTTTTACAAATCATGTAGGAGGTTCATATTACTTTGAAATATCTTTTAGTAAAACCGTTAATCAATTAAGAGTTATTTTAATCGATTAAGCATTGAAATCTTGTGAATCTATTAATCGATTAACTATGGGTTTAATCGATTAAGGGTTGTTACATATTCTGTTTTCTTGTATTTTAAAGAATCATTAATCGATTAAATTTAGTGATAATCGATTATATATAGCAGAAAACAAAATTGTATATTAACCCAAGTTTTTGATATTGCTTCATAACATACATATCATTTGATAGTTAGAACACACACATGAAAAATAGAATTCACATTGTTCTGAAAACAATTGCTCTTTCACTTGCATATCTTTAGAGAGATTTTCAAAGTGTTATTTTGAAAAAGAGAAAATGGAGAATCTTTAGAAATATTTTCAAAGAGCTTCTTTATCATATATTTTGTAAAAGAAATCTTGCATCTCACATTTGCTATATTTTGAGTTGTGAGATTTGTATAAGGGTTCTTAGATTCTAAAAGAGTGAATATTTTGCACACATAGGTGCATCAATAACTTGAAAAATTTAGATAAGGCATAAAAATATTCTCTTGGAGTGTTTAGTATCACCTTTGAAAGAGAATTGGTTTGGGAAAACCCTAGCTGCGGTTACGTAATAGAGATTGTCTTCACAATGCAAGAAGTCTTGGGTAGGGCGAGAAATCGGCTGGGGCTAGAATCGTGAATGGTGTGGTATCCTAGTAGGCGAGTTGAGTGGTCAAACCGGGTTTAGGGCTCAACGGATCCAAGAAAGAAGTTCTTGCGTGTTGTATTGAAATTGTGTTTGCAAGAAACAATTATTTTGCAATAGTGAAGAAAAATCTCTCAAGATCAGAAGGGGAGGCTTGGATGTAGTTTGCAAGTGGATCCGCAAACGATCCAGGATAAAAGTTGTGTCTCATTCTTCTCAACCCCTAACTCTTTACATTTCCGTATTATGTGATTTAATTAACTTGACATGCATATCATTATGAGTTATTTGCTTATTTTGTTCTGTGCATTTATTGTTCTTAATCATCTATAAGAATGCATATAAGTTTAGTTAAATCTTGGTAATCTTGGAGATCAGAGAAAAGTGTTTTTCGTAGAACAAGAACTGAATAATAAATTAGGTTCCTTAGTTAATCGATTATATGCAGAATGAGTTAATCGATTATAGCTGATGTTAATCAATTAAATAGTGAGTGAAATTGTAAAGTCTGTTTGTTAATCGAGTAATGGTAATTGTGTACCGTATCACCTATTCACCTCCTCTAGGTGAGTTACAGAGCCATATGGGACCCAACAGTGATTTATACAGGGAGAATACTCAATTGACAAACTACTACCACTCCTTTCATATAAGCCTCTTTTAATATCATATGTGTTACGTATCAGTGACAGAATACACCTAGAAGGGGGTTGAATAGGTGTCGCGGTTCCCACTTACCGCCGTTTACATCAAAGCCCTATTCTGGAAAATTACTCAGTTACTCAGTTAAGCTATGACTTAATTGATTAAGTCGCACAGAATTAGTAGATGCTCAATGGCTCAATTACACAGCCAATTACAAATTATACAGAAATGA
Organism: Lupinus angustifolius; assembly: GCF_001865875.1. Lineage (NCBI taxonomy): Eukaryota > Viridiplantae > Streptophyta > Magnoliopsida > Fabales > Fabaceae > Lupinus > Lupinus angustifolius. The sequence continues at coordinate 4,078,831 of NC_032023.1, read as the reverse complement.
TATAGCAGATATATTTGAACACAAATGATCTTTATTTGATAGTAATACTATATTCAAAATATCAACTACAATAGGCAATTAAAAGCTACTAAAAACAGTAAAGAGATAAGGGAAAGAAACAGCCTACAACAAGGTTGTTATACTGGTTCGTTTTGCGATCCACTGCAAAACTACATCCAGTCCTCCTCTCTGATCTGGGAGATTTTCTTCACTAAAATTGAAACCAATGTGTGTTACATACACACTTCCAAATACAAGACCTTAGACGCTACCTTCTTGAATTCCTAGACGCCCCTACCTTGGTTTGACCAATCCCAATCGCCTCCCAAGAAAACCTTTATTACCGCGATCTGGCACCAGCCAAGAGTATGTTCTAAACTCAAGACCTCCTAGTCTCGGTGAAGACTCTCTGATCTCGTTGGCGTGAAAGTGCAAAGTGTCAAGGAATGCACTAGCAATATTTTGCTTGCCTATGTTTTGATGAAGACAAGGAATTAGTTAAAGCTTGAAGATGGCTTAACAATCAACATGCCTAGAACTCATTGGTCATTTCTAGACTAGGTTATATCAATAGAGTTATATTTCTAAGTAGTTTGGGATGTGTGCCTTAGTTAGTGAGTATAGTTGAGGTAAACCTAGATGCAAGCCTCAAAAGCCATTATAATTGTCATATCATATTCATGAGGCATATCATCTAGTTTATTATATGTTCATGCATTAATCATACATGTTATATGTGATATTAGGCATAATATAATTGCTAAAACATGTATAGAAGTCAAGCATAACATATAAGTAGTTTACCATTTAATCAAGTTTTGATATATGTTGGTTAATCGATTAACGTGGTGACTTAATCGATTAACTGTTTTCTGTTATAACTGTTTTCTGTTTTAACTGCGTATCTGAATGCAACGGTTCGAAGGGTCAAATCTGTTTTGTATAAGTTCTGGCAAATTGCAGAAACGTTTAGCATTGCATACTATTGTTTAGAATTGATTAGAGAGCATATTTTCGTGATTTAGTGTATAATAGGTAGAGAGAGATGCATGTGTGAGGAAGAGAGATTAACATGCTTAGTTGATGTTGTTCATGGTGTATTACATGTTGTTTTCATATGCTTAATCTCATCCATTCTTTCTTGCATGTTCATGCATTCTTATTAGAGATTTTAAGAGAAATATTTTGTGTTTATTGTTTTGTATTAACTCACATATGCATGATGGCTTATGTTACTTGAGAGTGGGTTAATCTTTGAGTTTTTCATTGTTGTAATTTGAGCATTTTAGTGCTTGGTAAAACTTGTTTTTTGTAAACTGTTTTTGTACTTTGGGTTTAGTCTCTTGGTGTCTTAACACCATTGAGATTGAATGAATCTTCACCAAGACTAGGAGGTCTTGAATTTAGAGCGAGGATCTTGGCTGGGGCTGCATTGCGAGAAAGGTTTTCTCAGGCGATAGGGATAGTCAAACCAAGGTTAGAGGTTCTTGGAATTCAAGAAAGAAGCATCTAGAGTCTTCTAATTGAATTGGTGTATGTGACAATACAGAGTGTTCAATATAGTGAAGAGAAATCTCCCAAGATCAGAAGGGGAGGCCTGGATGTAGTTTGCAAGTGGTATTCGCGTCATAGTATGATGTGCTAGCTCAACAGTATCCGCGTGATCTTAAGGGAATTAAAATGGGTTCCACCAACCCCTTTGGCGGTGATGGCGCATCTATTAACCGCCCTCCCGTATTCATTGGCAAGGGATACGCCTACTGGAAAGTCTGGATGAAGATCTTTATTGAGACCATTGATTCGGACATTTGGGAATCCATAATCAACGGGCCATTCGTCCCACTTCACTTAGTGGATGACGAAATGAAAGAAAAGCCTAAAAGCTTGTGGACCGATGAGGAGCGCAAAAAGGTTCAGTATAACCTACGCACTAAAAATATAATCACCTCGGCCCTATCATATGACGAATTCTTTCGGGTATCTCAGTGTCAAAGTGCCAAGGAAATGCGGGACACTTTACAAGTGACTCACGAGGGCACTAGCAAGGTCAAGCGCGCAAGGTTGAATACACTGACACATGAATATGAATTATTTTGTACGTTACCAAGTGAATCAATTAGCGATATACAAAAACGATTCACTCATATTGTAAATCATCTTGTTTCCCTTGATAAAATCTTTTCCAAAGGTGAACTAACTAATAAAGTTTTATAATGTCTTGATAGGAGATGGCAACCTAAAGTAACTACAATCATGGAATCTAAGGACCTTAATTCCATGCCTTTGGCAACATTATTCGGAAAGCTTCAAGAGCATGAGATGGAGCTTGGACGCTTGACCATGCATGAAGAGTCAGATCGCAAGAAGAAAGTCATATCTCTTAAAGCTACAACATCACAACCTACTAAATAGATAGATAATGATGACTCTGACATTGATGAAGAAACGTTCATCCATCTCGTACGAAAGTTTGGCAAATTCTTGAAGAAGAAAGGGGGTTTCGAGCGTTTTCAAAAGAAAGAGGCGTGAAGATCAACAAGAAAAGACAAGAATAAAGAGCGCTTCACTTGCCATGAATGTGGTAAGCTAGGTCACATGAAATTCCAATGTCCCACTTACCTGAAGAAAGTTGATTTAGAAAAGAGCACTCCCCGGGACTTCAAATCGAAGAAAGCCTACATTTGATGGGATGTACCAGAGGAAGAAACGACATCAAGCACCTCAGATGAAGAGGTGACCACCAAGCTATGCCTAATGACTATAACAGACGAGGCGTGTGGACCAGGTACTACAAAGGATGCTGATAATGAGGTATATTCTGACACATCGTCCTCTTCTGATGATTCTCCTTCATATGATGTTTTATATGATGCTTAAGTAGAGATGCATGAAGAACTAAAGAAATTTTCAAAAATAAGTGCCGATAGAAAAAGGATAATTTTGCTAAATGGTCAGAAAATAATACAACTACAAAAAGAATTAGATGAGCTGAAATTGGGAAATGAAACTTTAGATCTAATTTTTTCTTGTAATTTATGCGACTACTCTAACGATAAATTATGTCAAACAATTATTTGTGAGTCTTGAGAGGACTTGAAAAATGAGAATTTTAAACTAAATGAAAAACTCGCAAAACTTGCAGATAGTCAACACCAATTAGATACGTTGCTAAGTAAAACAAGAAATGTTGGTGACCACACTGGATTAGGGCATATCCCCCCATGTCATAGAAGTAGACCATGTAGGAAACCTGTAACTCGTGCTAATAAAAAGTCTTATAATAAATATAAAGTTCCTACATGTTTCTATTGTGGCACATATGGCCACACCTCTTACTTATGTTACATCAGGAAATATGGGATACCGAGTGGTGTTTACGCTTGGGTGAAAAGGGGAGATAACTGGTTACTAACAGAAAAAGACCAATATAATTTGGGTACCTGAAACCAGCAAGTGATCTGTTTTGCAGGTATGTCTTCGAACACATTGACAATATTGGTATCTTGACAGTGGGTGTCGGAGATATCTGACAGGAGACAAGTCAAAATTCCTAGACTTGTCATTAAAAGAAAAAGGTTTCGTCACATACGAAGATAACAACAAAGGAAAAATCCTAGGCACCGAAAAAAATTGGCAACTCAACCCATGTTGTAATCGAGAACGTTCTATACATAGAAGGTTTGGAACATGATCTTTTGAGTATTAGCCAACTCTGTGACAAAGGTAATCGTGTGCCATTTGATTCTGATTGTTGTATAATCCATGACATTTTATCTAATAATGTAAAGTTTGTCGGCTATCGTGTTAATAACATTTATATGGTTGACCTGGAGGATGTCACTTATCTTTTCTCAAAATGTTTTATTTCAAAAGAAGATGACATCTGGCTTTGGCATAGACGACATCTGGCTTTAGTAAAAAGATTGCGATATCCACTACTAGACCTTTGGAGCTTCTCCATGTGGACTTATTTGGACCGTCGCAAATCATGAGTTTTGGTGGAAGATTTTACGCTTTGGTAATTGTTGATGACTTTTCTAGATTCACATGGACCCTATTTTTGGCATCTAAGAGCGATGCATATAAATATTTTAAATGTCTAGCCAAACAAATTCAAAACCAGTCTAACCTTAAAATTGTTTACATACGATCCGATCATGGCGGAGAATTTGAAAATCATAAGTTTAATAAATTTTGTAATAAGCATGGCATCATGCATCAGTTCTCGGCTCCCCGTACCCCTCAACAAAATGGAGTTGTTGAGAGGAAAAATAGAGTTATAGAGGAACTCGCAAGGACCATGCTAAATGAGAGCAAGGTTCCTAAATATTTCTGGGCTGATGCAGTACACACTACATGTTATGTAATGAATCGAATACTTCTAAGACCTACTTTTTCGAAAACCCCATATGTAATGAATCGAACACTTCTAAGACCTACTTTTTCCTATAGTATTAGTGAGTAGTAGGGATCTCCATGGTCGTGCCTCATGTTGTCTTGAACCTCTTCCAACGTCCTATTTCCATTGATGATTAAAACCGTGAGTAATGAGAGGAAAAGGAGGATAGGGGAGGGAACCTAGAGGTGCACAAATGGGTAAATGTGAGGTTTAATACTTTTATTAAGCTAAGATTTCAAATTTGTTGTTTGCATTTGAGATTTTCATAGAAAAGGAGGAAGAGAGGGTTTGAAAAAGTGACAAAAACGGTTCTGATTCTAATATATTTTTTGTCGTTAATCGATTAAGTGCTGCATTTAATCGATTAAGCAGTTGAAAATTTTTTCCAGGTTTTCAGAATAATGAGCTCATGTAATCGATTAAGGTATGACGTTAATCGATTAACTATTTTGAAAAATAAAATGTTTGCTACTGGAACTCATTTTAATTGATTAAGAAATATGGTTAATCAATTAACTGGCATCAGACTTGTAGAATTAAGAGGTTTTTGGGTTTTAAAAGCATGCATAGATTTCTAACATATATCAAGCAATTTTTATTCAAACACATATACAGATACAACTTATCATACAAGACATGAGTATAATGTGAATCTTTAGGACATGCTTGAAATCTAGCACACATACAAACACTAAACATAATATTGGGGTGACTCACAGTTACGTACAATAAAGAGCCGATAATCCCACGATATTGGTTACCTCGATAGCTTTTCCCTTGTAGTCCTTGTGTAGATAGCAAGCGAATGCCATAGGTGTTGAAGCTCGCAATTGGCATGTCTTGATGCTCATCTAGGACAATTTGCTCTACTACTTCTTCTTTGTCCTGGTCCATATCCTTAGAGTATGCTTCTTCCAAAGCACCTACAACATAATCAGAAAATACCTTTCTCTTCTCTTTTGGAGAAGATTAGTCAAAATGGACATTTACAGACTCTTCTACTTGTATTAAATATTTATTAAAGACTTGATAAACTTTACCCTTTTCCTTGCAACAATAGATCCAGGAATTTTGATCTATCTCCTTTCATATGTCTCGAGCAGCCACTATCAAGATACCAATGTCGTCCATGTGGTCGAAGACATACATGCAAAATAGATCACTTGCCTTTTTCCGATACCCAAGTTATGTTGAGTCCTTTTCTGTTAGTAACCAGGGAGTTATCTCCCTTTTTCATCCATACATACACGCCACTAGTTATACCATACTTTCTAATATAACAGGAGTAGGAAGTGTGGCCATGAGTGCCACAATAAAAGCATTTAGGAACCTTTTTATTAAAAAATTTCTTATTGGGCTAATTAATAGGTCTCCTATATGGTCTTCTCCTATGCATGGGGGAAATATATCCTAGTCCGGTATGGTCACTAATATTTCTAGTTTGGCTAAGCATAGTGTCTAAATTGTTTTGGCTCTCTGTGAGTTTTGCGAGTTTTTCATTCAGTTTAAAATTCTCAATTTTCAAAGTCTCGCAAGAATCACAGACAGTTGATTAACATAATTTATCTTTAGAGCACTCATATGAGTCACATGCATAGATAAGATCAAGAGTTTCATTTTCAAGTTTAAGCTCATCTAATTTCTTTTTGCATTTCAATTATTTTCTTTTCATGCAAGGAGGTAACCTTTTTTCTATCTATATTTACTTTAATCATTTTCTTTAATTCCTCATGCATTTCGATATAAACATTATATAATTCTTCATAAGAGGTGAATCAACAGATGAAGAAGATGAGGTGTTAGAATATACCTCGTCGTTTAGCTCTTTTGAATTTGAGCAACAAGCATCATTTGTGCTGATCATTAAGCATAGCTTGGCTGTCTCCTCTTCGTCTGAGGTGATGGATGTCGTGTCCTCCTCTAGTGTATCCCATACGATGTAGGCCTTCTTTGACTTGAAGTCCCGAGGAGTGCTCTTTTTGTTCTCGACTTTCTTGAGGTAGCTCGGGCGCTGATGCTTCATGTGGCCCGATTTTCCACACTCATAGCAAGTGAAGCCTTCTTTGGGAATCTTGCTTTTCTTGGTCGAGTTCTTGGCTTCTTTTTTTAGATTCTTGACCTTCCTTCTTGAGATACTTCTTGAATATTTCAAATAGGAGTGTCAAGTCTTCATCGGAATCAGAATCTGAACTAGGATCCTCTCTCTCTTGATCTTCTTGAAATCTTGTAGCCTTGAGTGCGATTCTGTTCTCGTATGACTCCTCATTCAATGGCAGGTTCCCTAACTCTATTTCATGTTCATGGAGTTTCCCAAACAGAGTAATATGTTACGTAGCATTTTGAAAATTGATTTATTTTGTCTAAGAGTTTCCAATTGATTTTAAATTTTTTCCACCTTAGAGCATTGCTACAAAAAATAAATAGAGTAAGGATAGAAATACCTAAATACTTAGATGATATCTTGAAGCTTGAACTTCCATGTCTTCATGGTATTCTTCCTTTTGCTTCTTTTTGGTGATCATCTTGGTGTCTTCATCAAAACTGTGTCAAGGTCAGGAGTGAGATCTTCTTCATATTTTTGACATTACACTAATTCGCATTCTAGGTTTATCTTTATTCTTATTTCCAAGTTCAGGATGTACATCGACTTTCTTTTCTTAAATCTGAAACTTACCTTAGATAATGAGGACAATTGAGCACTTTTGACTCTAAAACTTTACATAAATGTTATTCATACTATGCATTGAGTTAAAAAGTGACCAAATTCTATGATATCGTTTTTTATGTCATTCGAGGTATAAAGTAGGAAAAGAGTAGGATTTTGACAAATGAAGCAGCTCAACACAATGCTTGCGCTTAGCACAAGAAGATCATTCCAACCAGTACATAAACTAGGCTAAGAGAGAACTTCTCTTAATGGAAAACTCATGCCCCATGAATTAACTCGAATTTCATATAAACAAACATAATCATTAGAGATATGTTTACCAAAATTAGGATAAATATGGGACTGTAGGTTGTAATCATCATGGAATCAGGATTGCAAGTGGTGAACAATCTTCTACACATTGATCAGAAGAGATAAGGATGTCCAATATATTGAAGGCACTGGTTCCATGGGAATGAGGAACTAAATCCCTTCTTCTTTGGACGCGATGTAACTATTTAAACTCGATCTATCCAATATACTATATGATATAATTGCAAATATTTACCATTATTTTTCATGTCTACTCTTTTATCTAATTTTTGTTTGGATTGATCATCCAAATTATGATTTAAAGTTTGAACATGTAATGGGAATTCCATGGTTGAACTGGATTAGACCTAGAGTTACTCATATAGTAACATATTAAATCTAGGAATGGAATTAATTGAGCTAATCGCTAAATACCTAATTATATTATGATTAATTGTTCAAAGGTTTGAGAATTGGTTATTTGAAATGTGGACCTGTTTATTGAGAGAATGATAAATAGCTAAGAACTAGTATTGACAATTCATAGGATTAGTTATCTTCTTAGTTTTATAAAATATTGGATACTTGGATAATAAGTAGTAAAGTCTAATATCATATTCTTCTCATTCAATTTATTAGCATGATCTTCCAACTCCATTCTCATGCAACTTGAAAATTCTTCACCATCCTGATATTCCAGTTGTGTAACAAACTTCATGCTCTCAAATGACTTGCACCAATTATACATCCTTGAAAAATGAGTTTAATATATGTACTAATTGTATAAGAGTTATTTTAACTATTAGTGTATAATCTGTCATTCATTTGTATAACTTTCATAAAAGAGTCAAAGATAGTTAACACATGAATGATGAATAATATAATGACACTGTAAAAACTCTTGCACTATTACTGTATAGATACTTATTAGTGCATCAGAAGCAAACATTGTACAGTATTAGTCACAAGTAATCAAATAAAGAACAAAAGATAAATATAGGATTAGAATTGAAGAGACTTGTTAACAGGGTTCAATCAATTGTGCATACTGTTAGAGATCAAGTAGATATGAAAACATGAGAAGATGTAGAGAATGAAATGGAAAAGAGGTTTGTGTACAACAATGTATATTCTCATTAACTATTCAACAAAGATACAAAGCCTTCTATTTATAGTAAGTTATTTCAACTACTAACTAACTTACAATCAACTAACCTCTACAAATAGCAAACCCTAACAGCTTTTCCTACTTACACTCTATGCTCGAATTATACAAGTACTTGAGAGATTCAACACATAATCCTCTTCTAAATTTCACAAATCTTTTTGTCTTCAATGCTTTAGTAAAACCATCTACAAGTTGCATTTCGGTTTTGCAATGCACAACTCCAAGCTTTCTTTTATTCACCAAATCTTTTAGAAAGTGGAATCTCATCTCTATATGTTTGCTTCTCCCATGGCTTATTGGGTTTTTTAAAAGACTAATAGTAGAGATATTATCTATCAAAAGTTGTAGAGGTACCTTCACTTCAGTTTTGATTTCCTTTAGCAATTCTTCAAGCCTTACAAATTGGCAGGCATCATAGCATCCTGAGATGTATTCTACTTCACAGCTTGATAAAGCAATAACTTCTTGCTTCTTAAAACACCATGAGATATGAGCTTCATTAAGTAATAATATATAACCAGAAGTGTTTTTCCTTTCAAATATGTCACCACCATAGCCTGAGTCTACAAAACCAACTAGTTCTAGTGTAGGTTTCTGTTTTCTTGTAGGAAATAAGATCTCATAGTCTGATGTACCTTTTATGTATGTTAAAATTTTCTTGGCAGCAAGCATGTGAGTCTTCTTTGGCTTGCACATAAATCTGCTCACTAGACCCACCCCAAATGCTAGGTCTGGCCTGCTGTTGCATAAGAATCTTAGTGATCCAACTACTTGTTTGAACAAAGTCTCATTCACTGATTTACCTACGTCATCTCTTGCCTGTTTCAAATTAATTTCAGTAGGGGTAGCTATTGTGTTGCAGGAGATTATGTTAAACTTGATTAGCATTTCACTTGCATACTTCTTTTGGTGCATCAATATTCCTATAGTGGTGTATGCAAACTCCATGCCAAGAAAGTAGCTTAACCTTCCTAGGTCAGTCATGTCAAATTCAGATTTCATAGTCCTCTTGAATTCTACAATTCCTTCTGAATTTGATCCAGTTACTAATAGGTCATCAACATATAAATAGATGATCAGTAACTCTCCTAGTCTCCCTTCCTCGACATACACTTCATGCTCAACTGAACCCTTTTGGAAGCTTAGTTTGTCTATGAAGGAGTCTATTCTTCTATTTCAGGCCCTTAGGGCTTGCTTCCAACCATATAAGGCTTTGTTTAGTTTGTAAACCAGATGCTCCTCGCCTTTTGTTATGAATCTAGGATGTTGTTGTACATAGACTTCTTATATCAGAGATCTATGAAGAAATGCTGACTTCACATCCAGTTGAAACAATGTCTAGTTTCTTGCACAAGCAATTGCAATTACCAACCTGATAGTTTCAATCCTGGCCACATGAGCAAACACTTCTATATAGTCTAAGCCTTGTTTTTGTAGAAATCCTTTAGCAACCAATCTTTCCTTGTCTTTAGAGACTGATCCATCAGGATTTATCTTCTGTCTGAAGATCAATTTCATCCCTATTTTATGTTTGTCTTTTGGAACCTCAATTAGACTCCAAGTCTCATTCCTTTAGATGGACTTGATTTCTTCATCCATTACATCTTTCCACACTTTCTGTTTTAGAGCTTCATATTCATTTATGGGTAATGCTTCAGCCATCAATGCCAGCTGAATTATATCTCCTTCCTCATTGATTTGATCATTAGTGTGAACCTCATAGTCATTGAATCTGATAGGCCTTGATCTGTGTCTTTGAGATCTTTGAGTTGTTGGGATTTCATTTGGAGTAGGCTCAGATTCTTCATTTGCTCTTTCAGTCAGGTTTTCTAGACTGGATTCATCATCACTAACTCTAGGGACCATCTTCTTCAGACTAGTATGCATTTTCTTCCAATCCCATTGCTAATCTTCTAAAACCAGAACATCTCTACTAATCAGGATCCTTTCTTTGATTGGATCAACTAGTTTGAAAGCTCTTGTAGGATGGTAACCTACAAACACCATTGTCTCACTCTTGTCTTGAAGCTTGGTCCTCTTTTGATCAGGCACATGTTTGAAGGCTAATGACCCAAAGATTTTGAGGTAGCCAACAGGTGGTTTTCTTCCTGACCAAACTTCAAGAGGAACTCTTCCTTATAGTTTCTTCGTTGGACATCTTTTCAGAATATACACTGAAGTTGACACAACCTCTTCCCATAGCTTTTATGGTAGATCCTTCTCTTCGATCAAACTTTTGGCCATGTTCATGATGGTCATGTTTCTTCTCTGAGCATGACCATTGTGTTGAGGGGTGTAAGGTACAATTATTTCATGGTTGATCCCCTGATTCATGCAATAGTCTTCAAGTTCATTTGAAGTAAATTCCACTCCTCCATCTATTCTAAGCACTTTCAGTTGCTTCTCATTCTCCTTTTCTGCTGATGCTTTGAAGTTTAGGAAGGCTTCAAATGCATTACTCTTGGTTTTCAACACATCCAGCCAAATCATCCTACTGAATTCATCTACAAGTATGATGAAGTTTCTGTTTCCAACTAGTGAAGGTGTATCAAAAGGACCATATACATCTGAGTGTACCACCTCCAATGTTGATTTTGATGTCAGGTATCCTTCTGTCTTGAATGAATATATGGTTTGCTTCCCAACCAAGCTAACTTCACAAGCTTTGTCTAGTTGAGATGTGATAGGAATTTTAGTGACTAGTTTCTTTTACCTAGATGGTGTAGGCTTATGAAGTTGAAGTGTCCATATCTTGAGTGCCACAACCAACTTACACCATTGGTTTCCATGGTGGCCAGACATTGTACTTCAGCTGCCTTAATGTCAACAAGAAATGTCTTATTCTTTGTTAGTTTATTTCTGATGATGAGTCTCTTATTAGGGTCAAACAAATCAAGCATTCCATGACCTTAGTAGATTGCACTTCATATTAGAAACTTAGAGCACATTTGATATCATGGCCTTTGATCCATTCTGCCTCATTATAACCACATTTATGGTTCCTTGCACCTCAAGTAAGCTATCATCAGTAAATTTTAATTTGCTCTTATTTGAGGAATCAAAATCAATCATACACTCCTTATGTTTTGTCATGTGGTTTGAACAACCTGAGTCTAAGTACCATGACTATGTGTGTGCATCTCCTGCATAGGTTGTCACCATTAGACTTGGAGATTCTAAGTCTGATTCTTCTTGTGCAGTATAGGCTTCCTCATTCTTCTTTGACTTTGCCTTGTCTTAATGACATTCATAGGAGTAATGCCCTTGTTTATGGCAGTTGTAACACTCCACCTTTCTCTTGTCAAACCGTTTTTTACTCTGATTCATCCTTGACCCTCCACTTCTATCAGAAGACTCGGGCTAGTCATGAATTGGTTTGCTTCTGTCTGAGTTTATGGGCCATTTTTCTGATGGATCTACTTCACCTTCCATCTTTTGTTTTTCCTCCATTCTTCTTCTATGAAGTGACTTACTTTTAGGGATTGTTCTGATTTGTTGATTAGGAACCTATCAAGCCGCCTCATCTCATGTGCCTGTAAGGAACTTTGAAGCTCTTCAATCTTCATTACATTGATGTCTTTTGACTCTTCTATTGCCACTACAATGAAGTCAAATTTATGAGGCACGGACCTCATGACTTTCTCAATCATCATGAAATCTTAGATCTGTTCTCCATAGCCTTTCACCTGATTGGTAATGGCTAGAATTTTGGTGAATTAATCACCAATACTGTCACTTTCTTCCATGTTCAGCAGTTCATATTGTCTCCTAAGGGTGTGAAGCTTCACCTTCTTTATCTTGTCTCCACCAATATGGCTTCGAATCAAGATGTCCCAAGCTTCTTTGGTAGTGTTAGCATTCTGAATCTTCTCAAAATGTACATCATCTACACACTGATGAATCAAGAACAAAGCTTTATTGTCCTTCTTCTTGGCATCTTTGCATGTTGTTTTTTGTAATTCAATGGCATCAAGATTCAATGGAAGAACTCCATCCTCTACAACCTCACTCACTTCTTGAAAGTAGAACAAAACCTTCATTTTTTTCCTCCATCTATCCCAATTCTTGTCTGTTAGAATAGGGAGTCCCATAGATGAAAGATTGCTGTCATTGTCTACCATTTTCAGGGTCTTGATGAATATGTCTTTGATCTTTCTCAGATTGTGACTCCACCAAGATATTGTAGAAATTGATCAATCCTTCTTCTCACACAATTTCACCTTTCGAATGGTGTTGAGATTACTCCTTCACACTCTCTTCTTCGATCTGTGTGAATTATGTTTATGTGATTAGGTTGTAATTTTTTTCTTCCTTCACTATGCCAACTGGTCCCTTACAATCAATTGGTTCATGATACCAGTTTGTTAGAGATCAAGCAGATATGAAAAGATGAGAAGATGCAAAGAATAAAATGGGAAAGAGGTTTGTATAGAGCAATGTATATTCTCATTAACTATTCAACAAAGATACAAATCCTTCTATTTATAGTAAGTCATTTCAACTAGTAACTAACTCTCAATCAACTGACTTCTACAAATAGTAAATCTTAATAGCTTTTCCTACTTACACTCTATGCTTGAATTATACACCTACTTTAACACATACAACTCTCAGATCATTGAATGACTACTAATATATTATTAGAATATGATTACATGCTCTAGCCAACGGTTGGAAAATGGTGATTGTAATGTGGTTTAAATGCACATTAATATGGCCATTAATGGGGAATCTTGAGGGTGTGAAATAAAAAAACTCCTCATGTCTCATATTTCTTAGAGGAAGAAGGTTGAAAGGCTTTATATTTATAAGCATTAAGTTCCAACCTTGGGGTGTGACCCAAGGGATATAATGGGTTTTTTTGGTGGGTGAGAACTCACACAAAAAAAAACTCTTAAACATACACTCACATGCGCACCACCATCACCACCTTCTCCTCCACCACCGTCTGGTTAACTCGGCTTGGTTCGTGTTCAAATCGGGTTCAGGCTTCAGCTTGAGCTTGAGCCCAACATTCCTTTTAAATAAAATATTTTTCATTTTGGGATTGGACGTGTGCTGGCCAAGTCAACATCGTGTGGCACATGCGTGTGACTGAGTCAGCATGGGGGGAGAAGAACTCGTTTAAGGGAGGTATATCCGCGTGGTAAGTTTTTCCATTGTTAGATCGTATTGTTGTTTAGGATCTTGCCACCCAATTGGACAGTCGGATGAAGGGGTCGTTGGAGGCCTCAGGCTATAAATAGAGGCATCTTCCCTTTATTATAACTCGTTCCAAGTTGAGTAACGTCTTTACTGTGCTTCTTCTTTCTCCCTCATAAATCTTCGCGATGCATTTCTAGCAAACTTCTCTCCATTTCTTTTCATGGCACTAAGAATTGGCAGAGGTATCCATATTATGGGAATTTCGAGAACTAACACTAATAGTAAGATTGTGGGAAAATAATTAGCAGGAGTAGCCAAATTGTGGGTATTTCGTGAATTAGCACTAGTAGCCATATTTTGGATGTATTCAAAATTGATTCTTATAGTGCAGTAAGAAATCGAATAAAGAGAATTGAACTATTTTATCATGGGGACTGCGTGGTTGATAGTCTGCTTGCATAATTTTGGCAGTACCACGAAATGTGTTAAAGAGAGCGACATGGTTATGACTCAGCAAGTAAGCATTATTTCATGACATTCAGAATTAAGCTAAGAATAATTTTAAGATGTTTCCTACTATAATGGCATTCATATATAATATTACTAGACCAAATAACTTTGACCTTAAAAACCCATTTCAGTTTGATGGGACAAATTTCAAATGGTGGCAACATAAGATGAAATTTTTCGTCACAATGAGAAAAGTTGCCTATGTTTTGAAAACTGATGTCCCAGTGGTGCAGGGAAAAGCTGAAAAAGAGGAAAGAGATAAATTGGTTATTGAAATAACTCTGTGGAATGGAAATGATTAATTGTGTAAGAATTTCATTCTAAATGAGTTGTCTGGTGATCTCTATAATTACTATGCTCATAAAAGTCTGCCAAATTAATTTGGTATGTACTTGAAAAGAAATATGATACTAAGGAAGCTGGGACTAAAAAGTATGCTATTAGCTGCTACCTCAAGTATCAGATGACATATGATAAATCAGTAGAGTTTCAGTCCCATGAATTCACAGAATTTCACATGAGATCATTTTTTAGGGTATACCCCTAGATTAGCAATTTCAAGTGGTTGTCGTAATTGATAAAATGCCTCCTATCTGGAAGGACTTCAAAAGCCTTCTGAGACATAAGACCAAAGAATTCTCTTTCGAATATATTATCACTCGTCTTCGCATTGAAGACAAGGCTCAAAGACAAGATCAGAGAGGTGAGGTGTTGATTGTCTCTAACAATAGCACTAAGAAGAAATTCTCAGGTGCATTTTTGAATCCTTTTGGCAATAACTTTAAGAATCGGAACATCAATGGGAATAAGGCAAGGAACACCATTCGCAACAAGAATTGGAACCCTCAGAAGGTCGAATATGCTAATCCACCCACTAAGAATGACTCTGGAAACCTGTTTATCTACTTCAAATGTGGGAAGTCAGGTCATATGGCACACAAGTGCAGAAGTAAACCATTGGATCGTCCTCCACAGGCCAACATGATTGATGAGTCATTTGTGGCGGTGTTATTTAAGGTCACTATGGTTGGAGGAACTGATGGGTGGTGGGTAGATATTGGCACCTCCCACCATGTTTGCTATGGTCGTTCTATGTTTAAGACATACACAGATGTTGATGACAAGAAGGTGTTGTTGGATGACTCCCACACCACTGTTGTTGCTGGAACTGGTGATGTGGAGCTAAAGTTTACATCTGGGAAGACTCTGATTCTCAAAGGATGTGATGCACACTCTAAAAATGAGGAAGAATCTGGTTTCTAGTTTTCTTCTTGATAAGGCAAGTTTTACCCACACCATAGGAGCGGACTTGTATAATCTTACTAAGAATGAGATATTTTTTGGGAAAGGGTACGCCACTGGTGGCATGTTTAAATTAAATGTTGAAGTTTCTATTGATAAAATTTCAGATTTTGTTAATATGTTGTGTGATTTTAATATTTTGAATTCTAGACATTGTCATATTCATAAACAAGCAATTTCAAATTTGAGTAACTTAGGTTTAATTCCAAATCTATCTAAAAATAGTTTTGAAATTTGTGAATCATGCAGTCAAGCTAAAATTTCTAAAAAACACATAAATCAATAGGGCGAGAATTTGAGCCTTAAGATTTGATAATCTCAGATATATGAATAAGATGGAATATTAACTAGAAATGGTAAACATTATTTTATCACTTTTATTGACGATTGTGTTGATTTTACTTATGTATATCGTATGAAAAATAAGTGTTTGACATGTTTAAGTTATATGTCACTAAAATTGAAAATCAACTCAACAAGAAAATAAAGAAACTTAAATGTGATAGAGGCACTGAGTATGATTATTCTAGCATGTTTTATGATTTTTATAAATTGAATGGCATTATTCATGAAACAATTGCACCATATTCACCTGACATGAATGGTAAAGTTGAAACAAAAGAATAGAACTTTAACTGAATTAGTTGTAGCTATTGTGTTAAGTTCAGGTGCAGCACCCTCTTGGTGGGGTAAAGTTCTATTAATTGTATGTTATGTTCTAAATAGAGTCCCCAAGGGTAAAAGCAAAATTTCTTGATATGAAAATTTTAAGAATAGACAACCAAACTTGTCTTATTTGAGAACTTGGGATTGTCTGGCTTATGTCTGGATATCAGACCCCAAGAGAGTTAAACTCACAAGTAGAGCCTATGAATGTGTATTCATTGGCTATGTTGTTAACAACAAAGCATATATGTTTTATGACCTTTACGCAAAAGTGATCATTGAGTCTAACAATGCTGACTTCAATGAAAAGAAATTCACTTTTAAATTGAGGAATAGTGGGGGCACATCAACTAGTCACATACCTGTGATTAGAGATAATGATAAAAATTATGGGTTAGAAATAGAATCTAGAAGAAGAAACAGAGCAAGAACTGCTAGAGAGTATGGACCTGATTATATGGTCTATACATTGGAAGAGGAACCATCAACCCTTCAAGAAGTTTCGACTTCTTTAGATGTTGATTTCAGGCAAGAGGCCATAAATGATGAGACAGATTCTGTAGAGTCTAACAAGACCTGACATTTAACTGATTTGCCTCCTAGTTGAAAACCTATTGGTTGTAAGTGGGTATTGAAAAAGAAACTGAAACTTGACGGCAAAGTGGATAAATACAAGGCTCGCCTTGTAGCCAAGGGTTTCAGGAAAAAGGAGAATGTAGATTTCATCGATACATTTTCACCGGTTACTAGAATAACATCCATTAGAGGCATGAAAAAAAGGTTTGCAAGTTAGACAAGCCAGTGTATGGTCTTAAGCGAGCACTTGAACAATGGCATGAAAAGATTAACAAGTTAATGGTCTCGAATGGGTTTAAGGTGAATGAAGTGACAACTGCATTTATTACAAATCAAAAAATGACATTTTCATTACCATATGTCTCTATATAGACGATATACTCATATTTGATTGCAACATTCATGTTGTGAATAATGTGAAATCATTGTTGTGTAACAACTTTGATATGAAAGACCTTGAAGAGGCAGGTGCAATCCTTGGTATAAAAATTACTAGGTCAAAAGAAGGAATTTCTTTGGATCAATCTCACTATGTTGAAAAGATCTTAAAGAAATATAAACACTTTGATTGTGAACATGCTAGCACACCATATGATCCAAGTGTAAAACGTTTTAAGAACATTGGTGAAGGTGTAAGACAAATTGAGTATGCTAGCATCATTAGCAGCCTTCGGTATGCCACTGATTGCACTAGACCCAATATTGCCTATGTTATGGGATTATTATGCAGGTTTACCAGTACACCTAGTATGGAGCATTGACATGCTATTAAAGGGTAATGAGATACCTTAAGAAAACAATAAACCATGGATTACATTACCAAAGGTTTCTAGCTGTCCTAGAAGGATTCAGTGATGTTGATTGTAATACTCTTTCAGATGATTCTAAAGCAACCACTAGCTATATATTTAGCATAGCTGGTGGGGTCGTTTCTTGGAAGTAAAAAAACAGACTATTTTGACTCAATCCATTATGGAAGATGAGATGATAGCACTAACAACAACTAGTGAAGAAGAAAGTTGGCTGAGAAGCTTTCTTGGAGAGGTTCCCCAATGGGAAAACCCAAAACCAACTATGTTCGTCCATTATGAAGTACTGCAACTATTGCAAAAATTGAGATTTGCTTTTATAACAGTAAGAAACGACAAATACATCGTAAGCACAACACCATTAGAGAGTTACTCTTTGTAAGAGTTGTTAGAGTGGATCATGTACGCACTAGGAATAACTTAGCAAATTCTTTGATGAAAGGACTAGCTAGAGAGAAAGTCCATAGTACTTATAAAAGTATGAGACTATTGCCCATGGAACGACGATCACTCAGGATGGTAACCCGATCTGACTGACTAGAGATCCCAAGAAATAGGTTCAATAGGTAATAACAAGTTGTGAAGTGATATGAGAATGAACATAATATAAAATTATGAGAATCATGATTCATGTAGTATATGTAATGATGAGTTAAACTCTTAATGAGATCTATACTCCAATTGGAGTGGAGTACCAAGACTACATGAGTACTCTTGATAGACTCACCTATGTGAATGTGGAAGTGGGGGCTGCTTACTATGAAATTTATGGGCATAAATTTCTAGAGCATTCACTATACTGGGATAGACGTGCATGGCCTTGAACTCACGAGCTTTACAGAATACACCTTTGAAAAGGTTGTGTCTGGTTTGATGTCGAAGATAAATTTCAAGACTATGAGTCACTCTAGTAAAATCTAGATCTTATTCACCATGCAAAGGTTCAAGTCGCATGACACCTTTGTTTATGCACAATCTTATTAAGGCCACATAAATTCATGGAAATCGTTTTTCAATTTCAAGTGGGGGATTGCTGGAAAATGATGATTTTAATGTGGTTTTAAATGCACATTAATGTGACTAGCTTCGGGTTCGGGTTTGGTGTAGTTGATACCTTACCCCAAACCCGCCTCGAACCCGATAAATATATGTAACATTATTAAATTATGCATAAATACATATATAAAACCTATATATATATATATATATATAAATCTGACATAATTATAGAACCTATATATATAAATACATATTTCAGGCGGGTTGCCCTCGGGTTCGGGTTACCCGAAACCCGACGGGTTGAAGGATGGTAGCTTTATTCTTAAGTCCGCTTAATTCGAGTTTGGGTTCTAGATTTTAGATTTGTGTAAGGATAAACTCAACCCTGACCCGCCATGTTGCCATTCCTACTTAAGTTCCAACCTTGTGGTGTGCCCCAAGGGGTACAATAGATTTTGTGGGTGAGTGAGGACTCACACAAACAAAACTCTACCACACACGCGTGCACCACCACCACTCCTCCTCCTCCTCCGTCGCCGCCGTCCTGCTCGGCTCGATTCGTGTTCAGGCTGGGTTCGAGCTTGGGCCTAACATCTTTTTAAATAAAATATTTTTATTTTTATTTTTGGGCTTAGACGTGTGCTGATCAAGTCAACACCGTGAGGCAAATGTGTGTGACTAAGTCAACACACCGTTGGAGAGTGAGGAGCGTGGTGGAGAAGAACTTGGTCAAGGGAGGTTGATCCTTGTGGTAAGTTTTTCCACCGTCTGAACGTATTGTCGTTTTGGACCTTACCACCCAATTGGATCGTTTGATGAAGTGGCCTCTAGAGGCCTCAAACTATAAATAGAGGCATCATCTCTTCTTTATAACTAATCCCAAGTTGAGTAAAGTCTTTATTCAGATTCTTCTTTCTCCCTCATAAATATCTACCGACGCATTTCTGACAAACTTCTCTCATTTTCTTTCCATGACACTAAGAATTGCCACAAACAACCTTATTGTGGAAATTTCGAGAACTTACATTGGTAGTTAGATTATGAGAAAAGAATTGGCACAAATAGTCATATTGTGGGTATTTCAAGAATTGGCACTAGTAGCCATATTATGGGTATATTCGAGATTGATTCTTACAGCGCAGTAAGAAATCGAATAACAGAGAAATGAGTTGCTTTATCCTAGGAACATTGTGGTTGATAGTCTGCTTGCACAATTTTGGTAGTACCACGAAACGTCTTAAAGAGAGTGACCTAGTCGTGACTCAACCAATAAGTTTTATTTCGTGTCATTTGCAATTGTTACAAGCTACGGTAACAACACTAACTTCCATGAGCCTAAGGCCCGTATATAGGGTGACAAAGAATCTGAGCCCAATATATATTATGTGTTTCTCCTTCATTCAAAGACTAAACAATTTAAGAATTCATGTAATAATATATTTCAGTATCCCAATAATATTAAACTAACTCAATTTATAACCAGGATCACAAATAGTAGTTTGGAAAAAGATTTTACGATATTGCATATGAGTAATTAGACATGTGTCGTGCCCCGATTTTTGGTTGCACGACTTTCTTTAGAGTTGTCACTACATTTTATAATTAAAAATGTAGAAAAATCTTTTAAGCTCAATTACCTTGGGCTTTTGCATTTTTGATATCCATATTCGGGAGTCGGTTACAAGGTAGGGAAGGTATTAACACCCTATCCACCCGCCTTAAGTGGTACCCTTCATTAAAATATATGATTTTATTATTATTATTATTTTCTATTATTAATTTATCTGGTTAATTAATCAATTATTAAAAAGAAAAAATTATTTAATTTTATTATTGTGTCTGACAAAATTGACTTTGGTCCTACGTATCCCTATTAAGGGAATCAAGGCTTACATGGTTATTTAGGTAGAAAACGTTTGTTGGTTGAGTGTATTTTAATTAAATAAAATATATTTTTTCGTCAAAATTGTTTATTTTACATGTTTACTTATTGGCAAAAAAGTTTTTATTTGGTTCATTTTTTTTTCATTTATTTAATTAAGAAAATAAAATTTAATCGATTTTGAGATTTAAACGGTTGAAAAGAAACTGCTTAGCACGACCTTTCGAAGAT
Source organism: Lupinus angustifolius (assembly GCF_001865875.1). NCBI lineage: Eukaryota > Viridiplantae > Streptophyta > Magnoliopsida > Fabales > Fabaceae > Lupinus > Lupinus angustifolius. Next base: position 4,058,185 of record NC_032023.1, on the reverse strand, counting down.
GATTTGAAAAGAAAGAGGCCTTTGCAGTGACCTTCTCTCCATCATTGATTAATTGTCAAAATTATTTTTATTTTAAAAATCTTCATGTACTTTTAATAATCATTTTTGCCATAGTAAAATGTTCTAACTATTTTTATTATTGGTAATTTTTAACTGTTTATAGAAAATAAAAGCTTAGTTAATTGCTAAATATCATAAAAAACTTTGTTAATTATTAATTATATTAAAGAGGTGTTTATTCTATTTTTTGGAAGTTAGTATTATCCATAAATAAAATTATTTTTTATTTTTTTATTAAAAAAATTATTTAGTATTTTTCTTGTTGTCATAAAAAAAATAGAACATAATATTTTTATTGGTAAAATTTAATTATTGTTACCTAAAAAGGGAATTAAATTGCCTTTACCATAAAAATATAAAAAAAAATTGTACACCTGGATGAGTTTTGATCCTATGTGGAAGGGATAAGTGCTCTCGGACACGTGTCGCTCAACTACTAGTGGAAGATGGCCTCAGATTATTGGATATGACGTGGACATTTCCTGTGCATTGGATATGTAGGCTCACCGTAATCGTGATGCAACCGCCTACAAGGAAACACTCGCAATGAGGCTAGGATCGGCTAAGGACGTGAGCACACGCTTCATGTAGACCTACCTGCGTGTCGCAAGTCCACTGGACAGAAGATGAGGATGTATGATGCAACAATGAGCGTGTCTGTGCAGGATAATACACTAGGAAAGGACGTTTTGTCCAGTGTGCACTCGTCTATGCGTGTTAGCGTGCACTCGCCTGCGTGTCACGAGATGATTGGTTATTCTGGTGTTCAACGGTAGCTCCTGTGATGAAGACTGATCGGACGGTGCTTGGGATGGGTGCACGCAGATTATATTTCTCTCGCACGCACTGGATCACACGATCCTCTTATGAGTTTTTCTCTCTCCTACTTTCTTTTGCTTTTCTTCTCTCTCACTTTGGCAAAACAATTTCTCACCAGTATTTTTTTAAACCAGGAAGAGAACCCCTTAACTAAACTCGTCTATTTATAAAACTCTTTAACTCTAACCTAATCCTAACAAATTGCTAACAAAATTAATCCCTACTAACCTATAATCCCATATTTGTAGGATCCTACCAAGTCAGATTTGACTTGGTGTTTTATTATTTTTTAATTCATTACCTTTATCTTTTCATTTACTAAAAAGCATTTTAAATTGGTTTATTTATTTTTATATATCTGAATTAATTCACAAAAAACAAATCAAAATATTTTTTAATATGTGAAAATTATTTTGTAATTATATTTTCGAAAAACTAAAATAAAAAATTATTTTATTGTTTATTTGGAACTTAAAAATGGAATATTTAGAATATCCTATATATTTTATTTATCTATTTTTATAAATTCGAATTTAATACTAAAAATAAATAAAAAATATTTGTAATCATCTTTTATTTATTTTATAATAAAATTCGAAAAATAAAAACAAAATAATAATAAAAGATTTGTAATCCTCTGATAAAAAATATTGTTTGTTCGCAACATGCCTAGCCTTTTAACTAATACATTAGTGTTTGCAACTTAGGTGAAGAGAAAAGAAATCATGGGTCGGTGTTGTTTACATGAAAAGGGGGCTAAAGGAGACTAATATGTGATTTAGAATTAGTTTCATTTCTTTTTAACCATTCAAATTATAGTTCTATTGAGGTTATTGTGATTATGGCTATTATAAACATTATGATGTATATTGAAATTATGTATGATTAAAACAATGTTTTTGAATTTGACCTAGTTGTGGTAGTGTGAATTGTTTTGTCATTAAAATTGTTTTGAATATGATGAACCTGATGCAATTCGATTTGGTCAAATACAGTTCTGTTTCTTGATAAAATCGCATTACTGTGATTGGTGTGTTATACCACAATTATGAAATAATGATATTGTGCAAACCAACACAATCTCAATATTACGGTCACATTGTGCGTTCCATAATTCCTTCAAGAGTCAAGCCACTAATATCTTGATTTATACATGTTTTTCTATGATGATGACTAGTGAGGATGGCAATGAGTCTGGATGGATCCGGTAGTACATTACCCGGACCCACCCACTTGCTTCATTTTTGCACCTAGACCCCTGTTGATGCCCACTAGGTCTGCTACCCATGGGTCCTTGGGTACTTAGCGGATCTGTGGGTACCCACAAAATAAAAAATATTAAAAATAGATTCCAGTAATTTATGTAAGTGTGTATTTGTTTACTAATCTTATATGTTATTTAGGTAATCAACAATAGAAAAAACTTATAAAAATAATTTAAATTTTTAAACACATGTTAAATTGATTATTTCAACATTATGACGTAAAATTGATTTAATAAGAATTGTTTAATCAACGTAATATTATATTACACATATCAATTAACAACATAACATCATATCACTACTTAACAATGTAACGACACTATTTAACAACATATCAATTATATTTACGAATAAAAATATAACATTATGGATTAACAATATATACATATAGATCCACATATTCCACATCTTAACCATCAATTTTAGGGAAATTTGATGGTATAGATTTACTTACTAATTCAAACCATTGGATTTCCCTGAATTGATGGCTAAGATGTGGAGTAAGTTGTTTAAACTTACTCTTGGAGTAAATGGACCCTCCCATATATATATATATGAAGGCGGGGACGGATCTTCCCTATGACAGGTGAGGGTAGTTTCCCCCCTCGAATATTTGAAAAAAAATATTATAGAGATATTTTTTTGGTATATTTCAACATTCAACAACAAAACTTAAGCATAAGAGTGTAGTATTTATGCATTGTTAATATAAATATTTATACACATTCACTACATCATCTATCGTTCATTTAGATTAGTTTTTTAAAGAGTTAATGAAGATTAGATGTGAATGGTGAATGATGAAGTGATAATGTATAAAATATATACATTGTCAGTGCATACATTTTTCTCTCAAAGAACAATACATTTTATTGGACAAGAAAAAAATTGAATATTTTCTTCAAAACTCTCATCCTCTATCAAGCTTTACTCTCTTTAGTATCACATGACACATTCCCCTCCCGTATCTCTGATATAGCTTCAGATAACTCTCCAACTCAAACCCATTTTTTCATCTTAAAAATGTCATATTTACTCTTTATAAATCAGTTTTCTTCAATTGTATTTTCCATAGGCACATTATCATATGACTATGAAGTCATGACATGATTACTTATGATTTGTTTGTTTGTTGCATCAAATTTCATTCATGGGCGTTCTTATTCTTTGTTAGTGAACTATTTTTTGATTAATCAATTTTACAGAGGTTATTCCATTCTCTATGTATGTTGCTCTTAATTTTGTTATCTCCATCTTTATATTTTTTCCCTCTTTACAATTTTATTTAAAAAAAATATATTTTTATCAATCTCAAGCATACATTATTTTGATTCTCTATTTAAGAGGATAAAAAAACTAACTTTATGCTCAATTTTTTATTCTTCTAGGTTTAAAATATATATAATGTTTATAAGAGATAATGAACTTCTTTGTGCTTAAGAATATTTGTAATTTCTTCATAGATTTGTTATGTTAAATTTTCTATCATGTTTCTTGGGAATTCAAACATGAGAAAATAACTCATTTTTACATTTAAAATTTATATATTCTAATGATTTCATATGTTAGTTATGTATAAATCATAATTCTACCCCTCTAAAATTATGATCAAGATCCGCCACTGTTAATGAAGGAATAACGGGTCCATGTATCCATGGGTTTGGGTACCTCATTGCCCAGACCTAGATCCATCCAACAGCAGGTCTTAAAATCTCGGGTCTCATTACACATAGGTCCAAAAACACAAACTCGGATCTGACCTGTTACGAGTATTTTTTGCGGGTACTCATGAATTCGGGTACCCATTGTCATCCCTAAGTCAAGGTCGATAGATTTCTATTTGCCCATTTTGTTTCAAATTTTTCAGCAAACCCATTTTCTCACTTCTGATTAGGGATGGCAAAAAACCCGTATCCGTAGGTACCCGCGGGTAAAACCTGTACGGGCACGGGTACGGGTCACAAACGGGTACCCGTGGGTATTATAAATGATTTTTAAAAAATACTCGTAGTAAATACGGGCGGGTACAGGTATTATGGTACCCGTGTCCATGTGTACCCGTTATTTATATGATTAATATATTATATTCAATTAAAATAAGAAGTACATTATTCTAACATTCATTACACTATGCACATTTTTTCCTTTTACTTTGCTTACATATTTTATTGAGTTTGGTGGTGAAACATCCTACAAATATTATTACATGTGTAGAAACACACATGTTTTACAAAGAAAATATATACTTTTTGTTAAGGAAATGAGAACAAAAAATCACACAAATAGAAAACATCAATAAATTTAGCAATTTTGTTAAATATTCAATCAAAAGGTACAAAAATAATTATGTTTCATCTAATTTGAAATATAATAGAAGTAAAAAATTAAAAAATCATTTATAATATAGGAAATCAATGGGTACCCGTTGTAATTGCGGGTACCCAGAAATACCCGCGAATACCTGCACATGCAGTGATGATTTTAAGACCCAGGAGGAGGGTGTGCGACATATATTAAAATTTTAAATAACAAAAATCATACTTAGTTCTATACAATATATAAAAGCTAAACATGTTTTAACTACCACTATGCATTAATTTCCAATTTCTTATTTTGCTCTTAACAATTTTTAATTTCTAAAAATCATATAATCAAAGGTAATTATCATTAACAAAATAATTATCTATCCCACTTTAAATTGGATATTACCCTAAATTTAAAAAAATTATAACATAAAATACATATTCAATACAAAAAACATTCTATTTCTCTATAAAAAATATAAAAATATGATAACATTAATATGAAAATCACCAAAATTTAAATATAACTATTCAAATAAATTACACGCTACATATAAATTAATGTCAGAGTTGTTAAACATTTATTGCTGAATACAAGTCAATAAGGAGTCATTCATCCATGTTCAGTTATGCAACCTATTTTTCGTAATCTTCATAGCTGAAAACTATCTTTCTGCGGTTATTGTTGCAACATCTAAAATCATTGCAAACAAAATAAAATATAATAGAAACAAAGCATAATAGAAATAATGAAATTATAAATTATAAAGACTTAAAGAGTTAATAGAAACAATGAAACATGATAAAAACAATGAAGCAAATAAAGAATAAAAGAAACGAAACATCGCATCGTTTGAAAGAAAGAAATAGAAACAATGAAATAAAACAGTGTTAAATATATATCCAAACAATGAAATGAAAATTTAATGAAACAAACAAATAAAAAAGAGAAATAGCTTTATTCAAATGCAACAAATAGAAACAATAAAATTGAAACAACGAAATGGAAACAATGTTAAGATAATAGAAAAAATGAAATAGAGAATAAAAACAATGAAACAGAAAATGGTAAAGGACTATATAAACAACCAATTAGCTAAGAAATAAAACAATATTTGAAGACAATACTTAGTCTCTAGCTAATATTCTTGTATGTAGGTAATATATAATTTTCTTTAAAAAAAATCATAGGAGTAATAATGTATACTATTAAGTATTACAAAATAGAACATAATATTAATGCATTGTCAGTGTAAAGATTTATACACATGTATCATCTACCATTTATTTGAATTACTTTTTTCGAAGAAACAATGATAATTAAAAAAATGGTATATGGTATGCTGACAATATATAAAACTTTTACACTATTAATGTATAAATTTTTTTCTTTAAAAAATATATAATTTAAAAAACAAATCAGAGTGCATTGCACACCCTCACCACCACATGGCACCGTCCCTGTGCACACGGGTACCCTACGAGTATGGACAGGTATTGGTAATATTCTCCTATTTTAAAATGGATAGCGAGTAGCTACTACCCATACTCGCCTGTGTCCGTTGCCATCCCTGCTTCTGATCAACTGTCTATAACTACTCTTTAGCTTGCACTCTATATAGCGCGGGGGGGCATGAATGCCAATAAATAAAAGGAGGTTGGTTAGGTAGAGCCGTGTACTTACTTTAACTTTTATGTTTGACAAATATATGATTATGAATATGTCCGTCCAATGGTGAAATTAATATTAGTGTGGTAAAGGATTATCTGTTTTTCGACTTTTGATGATTTTGAACAACATAAAATAGGATAGATTAATCTTGAACTTAATTGACTAAATTCAAATTACTAATTTAACAACTTGTTTTATGATTAATTAATTGTTCCCAAGATTTGTGTTACCCTTTTGAGTTTACAATTAGTCCATCTATAATTGCAATTAACCAATCTTTTTTTTTTTCATTTTCTAGAAAATAGTGAATAGTCATAACAAGTGCAAATAAACATTTGGGAATTCTAGTAGATGTTTTAGTCTGTATTGATTAACACAAGAGGTGTCGATTTGACGTATCTAAGGGGTAAAAACGATGTTATTAAAACTGAGCTTGACTATCCAGTGAGACTGGAGAAAATAATACATTGTTCTCCTGTTTTTGTGTTCGTTAAGTCGTCTAATATCCAGGTCATATTAAATGCCAAAGATGAGGTTTAACCCTTTTTAAATCAAATCTGAGTAGGATGATCTAGTCAATTTTTTTTTAATTTGTTAAAATGCACTAAGTGAGAAACTGATAATTAAATCCAGGACTATAACATTGTAGGGAATTAAACAACCTTCATTGATCAATATTTTCTTTCCAAACACATTTTATTAACTTTGCAAAATATATAAATTATAAACGTGATAAAAGATAGAATTAGAACATTAGAACTTTGGGGGAAATGAAGGTTACTCCACAATATAATTTGTTAGTAATAAAAATAAGAAGAAATTATATCTAACTCTCTTAATTATAAATATCACTTTTTTTTTCTAAAAAAGCTCCTAGGGTAAATGTAATTAAGTTCATAGATGATCAGTATAGTTTTCCCTAAATAAAAATTAAACTCTTGAACTTAATATTAATTTTGAGTAGAATGAAATGTGTTAAAAATTAATAAAAGATATACTCAATGCCTTTCACGGAGGTGTTGGTCTACTAATATTGGATCCAAGTGTATTATACTAAGTCAAATATTAAAAGTTCGACTCCTGAGATTGATATTTATTGAGAAGATAGTTACACATCCTAAAAATAATTAGTTCATTACCAATTAGGTGAAGGGTTATAATAAAAACTCCAATGCCAAATTTAAAAAGGAATATCCTAATTGAAGAATTTAACAATCTACAATGAAGATATTCTTCATCCTTGTAACTAAAGTATGCAATTTTTTTATTCTAAAACAATATAAAATAGATTCCACTTTTAGCCCTCAAAATAAATATAAGAGTGCCACTTTTAGCCCTCAAAAAATTGATACCTGTTACTTTTCTTTTCCTTAAATTAACGTATTTGAGCTTATGTTTTGTGTATTAAAAAAATAAAAATAAATTATTCAAAAAGCTTGTCTGCCTCGACTTAAATAAGACCGTAATAAATATCAATGAACCCAAAAAAAATTAAGGGAAAAAAATATATACATCGATTTACACTGTCACTACATCATACATCATTGATTTTTAGTTATTATTGACTTTTAAATAAAAGTATTGTAAGTGAATGGTGAATGATGTACTGATTGTGTATACATCTTTACATTGTCAGTGCATACATTTTAAACTAAAAAATTAAAAGATTGAAAAATAAATAATCTCGCACTTTAAGTTTTCTTTAGGAGTATGATTTTGGAGGGGAAGGGAAAAGAATGAATGACTTTGCAAAATATTCTCATCTTTGGGAGTTGAATGTAGGAGAGATGATGTTTTGGAGGGTTTCTCCCCCCAAAACTCTTCATCAGTCTATTTTTTAAGTTCTCCAATTTGAGAATAAAATGTCAAAATACCTAAATATTTTTAGTAATATTATATAATTATATATTATTGTCTATTTGTCATTGTTAATTACGTTTTTAAAGGAAAAATAAAAAAAATATTTTTACGTTATCATTAGTGCTTTCCATCATCTAAGTCTTAACAATTGATGTCTTTCATTGATAGGTGAGTGAAGCTGCCAAAGGAGAAATGGCTACCATCAAGTCAGTGTCAATAGAGGGAAAGCCGCCGTGGACGTCGGCCCTTAATTAAAGGGGTGACAATGTTAAGAGTCCCACATTGAATAAAATAACAAACTCAATGTGGTACTTAATTCATGATGCTCTCCTACCTAATAGATTAGTCTTTTGGGTGAGCTCTCCTCATGTGCTTAAGTCTTAACAATTTTCACATAACTCTAAAACAAAGACTTAAAAAACACATGCTCATATCAGGCTTTATCTATAAAAAATTTCTCTCTAACACCTTTCCATTACTAAAAAGATGATTATACTGAATACTAGCTAGGTTGACATACACCCATATGTCTCTCAACTCTCATTTGTTTAGGATTGATCGTATTAGAAATTCTTATAAAATAATTATTGGGTACGATTCTTACCATTTATTTAGTAATCATGGTAACTGGATAAAGGAGTTGAGGGGTAAGTAGTAACTAGTAATCGGGCTTTTTACTCATAAAAACCTCATTAATGATGTAGAAATATAAATATTGATATTTTCAGGACATACTTGGACAAAAATAGGTTTTAAAACTAGATGTAGGTTTACCTTTATATAGTATTATACATAGAGGTTATATATATACATATATGAAGCAACTCATGTGAGTTTTATTGGAATTATCAAAGTTAAAAGTTAATTACACATGAAGATTTGTTAGTTAATCATATTACTAATAATTAATTTTTAATTTTAATCATCAAAGATAGTTGTATGGTCTAGATTTATTATTCTTATAATTAGAAATATTATTACTTAATTTAAATTTTTTTGGGTACATACTTGAGTTATTACATATCTTAAAGAAACATATTATACTAGAAATTCATTATTTCCAAAAGAGGTGCAACTTTTATTGATATATATACCAGTTTCTATCCAAAAAGTAGTAATACGGATGATCCTATAAAAAAAATTCAACAGATAAGAAGAAAAAGATCATTTCATACTTAATAAAAAGAAACGTGATTATCTCACTCTTTCTTCTTCTTTCTAACACAACTCCGTTATTATACTACCATTTCATATCCAAAAGAGATGTATATCCTTTATCTTCTTATAAATACATAGAACCTTTATAGATATGTATGAATGGCCATGTTAATAGTTAGGTGTTTAATATCTATACAGAGTAGAAGTTTTTTTTATATGAATAAATCATTCACTATTCATATATATTATTACTTTAAGAGTCAATGATATAAATATGGACATTAGATAATATATTAATTGTGTAAAAAAATGTTACATTACTAACGTATAGATTTTAAGCTCATTTATATTTTATAGAAAATATTCCAACAACATTTACTCCCAAAAATCACAATAATACAAAGTTTACTCAAAAGGTGCACTCAAAGATGTTTATCGTAGCTAGGATGCACAACTTTCATTTTTTTTTTTAAATTTCTGAAAGCATGGCTGAGAGCCACAACTTTGGCTAAACTCTTATTAGTTATCAAACTATGTCTCAAACTAATCAAGTTTTTTTATTAATTTGCTTATTAAAATTGAGCTTAACAACCACGACTTTTGTACTTTTATAAAAAAAATTCTTAAATCGTGTTAGTGAACCACGAGTTTGTTTTTTTCCTCTTTATTACATATAAATTTTAAATCTAATTGTGGTTAAAATCCACCAGTTTGGTACTTCCCACCCCTTGCCTATTTATAATCATTTGGGAGATAAATTTCTTGTAGAGAAAATATAGTTGACGATTCTAGTATTTTGAATTATGTTTTTTTTATTATGTTACTCATTAATATTAATTTTATTGATGTAGATAACTATTAAAAGAAATATTGTTAGCATTTTAGTGATGAGGATGACATTAAGCTATATGGTATAATGATGATGAGGTCAAAATTGTCACAAGTGAACTCATTAGTATAAGAGTGAATTACACTAACAATCTTGAGCTTTAGGCTTTGTTTGGGAGTTAAGAGGGAAATGAAATGAGAGGGATGAGAGGGTAAAGAGGGGGGAGGAAAGGAAGGAGAATGGAGGACAAATCCAACTAAACCTCTCCCTTGTTTGGGAGTGTGGAATTTAGATAGGAGGGGATGGAGGGTTAATGTAATACAAAAATACTATTTTACCCCCTTCCCCCTTTAAAAAATCAATAATATGTTATGTATTATATGTTATAGAATAATATTAGTAAAGGTAGTTAGGTATTTAGTTTATTTTCCTCCCAAAACACCCCAATTTGGGGGAACTAGGTATTTTGACATTTGGAGGGTTTGAGGGGGTTTGAAAAATCCTTCAAAACCCTCCTCTTTCCTCCACTAAACGCACACCCTACGCAAACCATCCATTCAATTTTTAAACCTACATAAACCACCCTTAATTATATATATACATTACACTGACTATCCTATAAAACAGATAAGTGTAATTTCTTACACAAAAAATTGTGACGAGTGTAATTAAGTCAAACAAAATATAATATATTGTGAATGCAAGTCAAAATAGTATAAAAGTCAATGTCTATTCATTATTTTTGTTTTGTTACAAACTGCATCAATAATTATAAGGATGTGTTTAAATCACTTTTATACTATATTGTAACTAACCAAAATAATGAATAGACGTTGACTCTTATACCATTTGGACTTGTCTTCACAATATACCATATTTTGTTTAACTTAATTACACTCGTCACAATTTTTTGTTTAAGAAATTACACTTATATCTCATACATGGTATTTAGTATGACGTATATATAATTATGAGTGATCTGTGATAGTTTAAAAAATGGAGGGATGATCTGTATAATTTCACTAAAATTCAAGATGTGACACTGTAAATTTACTCTTAGGGTGTGTTTGGGAGTACCATTTTGGAGGGGGGGAGGGAAGGAAGGGGAGGTTTAGGAGAGGGATTCCCTTGTTTGGGAGTTTAGTGAAGGAGAGGGGAGGGTTTTGAAGGATTTCTCAAACCCCCTCAAACCCTCCAAATGCCAAAATATCCAGTTCCCCCAAATTGGGGTGTTTTGGGAGGAAAATAAGCCAAATTACCTAACTACCCTTACTAATATTATTATCTAACATATAATACATAACATACTATTGATTTTTTAAAGAAGGAAGAGGGATAAAATAGTATTTTTGTATTATATTAACCCTCATTCCCTTCCTATCTAAATTCCACACTCCCAAACAAGGGAGGGGTTTAGTTGGATTTGTCCTCCCTTCTCCTTCCTTTCCCCCCCCCTCTTTACCCTCTCATCCCTCTCCTTTCCTTTCCTTCCTAACTCCCAAACAAAGCCTTAGTATAATGTATGTTACTCCATCATCCTATTTATGCAAGACTAATTCATAAGCTAGTTGTGATTCTCAACATGTGGTGCAATGAAAAATAATGAAAATGAGTTCTTTGATGGGATCTAATTTGAATTTCACAAGAGATAATAAATGTTATTAAAGAATGTCACATTAAGAATTCATTTGATTATGTTCGTTTAGAATTTAGGCCAACTAAATATGTTAGTCGCTGCAAATATTTTGATGCATGATGTGAATGTTGAATTCGTGCATTCATTAACGTAAAGTGTGATATTTGGGAGATTAAGAAAATTGATGGAGCATATACATGTGTATTCAATGTTGTTTCCCATTATCAAAGCAAATTAAATTCATCGCTCATCTATGATTGTATTGTTCATTTGGTATCTAAAGATCTCAATATACCAATAAAGACACTTGTGAAGGAAGTCACTCAATTTGGCTATCTGGTGATATATAAAAAATATGGAGTGCAAATCAAATAGAAATGACTAAGAATTTTTGTGATTACGAGGGATCATACAATGATTTTCCACGATGGATAAATATTGTTCAACAATTTACACTTGATACCATTATAAGATATCATGCATCACATCATATTGTCGATGATATTAAAGATCCTAGTTGATTCATTTTTGATAGGATATTTTGGGCTTTCAAATATTGCATTGAAGGATTTTCATATTGCAAACCAATTCTACAAGTACATGAGACATTCTTGACCTGGAAATATATTGGGAAGATGCTGATAGGTAGTCCATGGGATGGTAATAGACTTGTATTTCCAATTACTTTTGTCATTGTTGATAGAGATACCAAAGAAGTTTGGGAGTGGTTCTTCTACAATCTCCAAACATATGTTACTCTGCAACCAAACATATGCATTATATCATATGGGGGCTGAATTATTTTAACTACACTCTGAAGTGAATATGCAAGATGACTTAATGCACAATCAGTTTATTGCATTTGTCATTCGAAAAATAAAGAGTTTCAAGATTCCAATTCGAAGGAAAAATTCATCAAATGAGTATGTATTATATTGTGAATGTTATATATTTTTAAATTTTAAAGATGCTATATATTGTGAATTTTATTAATATATATCTTCTTAATTTCTTAGGATGAGTTGATGTTGTTGGTGAAAAATGGCTCTAACTTCACCTAGAGGGGGTGAATAGGTGGCTTGAGTAAAAATTAAAAACAATTTAGATTCAAAAGATAATCACAGGAATTAATGGTTTTTATCGATTAAATTACTACTTAATCAATTAATAGAAAGCTTGAGTTAATCAATTAACATAAGACTTAATCGATTAACCTTGATGATTTTCTTGAAACTCTTTTGTTCTTGGTGCAGGAAGAAAACAATGATTAATCTGATCTAATATGCACTTAAACAATTGAACAAAATTGATTAATCATGCAAATACACTTATGCAATAATATTGATATGAATATAATCAAATATAATGAAATACTATAATTGCATGAAAGTAAAAGTGTAGGGAAAGAGAGAAAATAACACGATCTATTTATCCTGGTTCGATTGACAATCACTGCAATATACATTCAGTCACCCCTTCTGATCCGGGCGAATTACTTTTACTAAGAAGAAATCGAATGTCTTTACAAACACTTCTTCCACCAAGAATTTTCTTGGATCTTGCTTCTAATGGATCCCACACCACTTTTAACCAAGTTAAGGATGACAATGAATCTGGATGGATCCGGATAGTGCATTAGCCAAAACGCCCATTTGCTTCATTTTCGTCCCAAACCTATGCTGATACTTGCTGGGTCTGCTACCCACAGGTCCTTGGGTACCCAACGGATCGCTTGGTACCCACAAATTTAAAAAACATTAAAAATAATTGCGAGTAATTTATGTTATTGTGTATTTGTTTCCTACAATCTTATATGTTATTTAGGTAATCAACATGAGAAAAAATTATCAAACATGTTTAAAGTTTGAAACACATTTTAAATTGATTATTTCAACATTCTGATGCAAAATTGATTTTGTAAGAATTGTTTAATCAACAAAATATTGGATTATACATATCAATTAGCAACATAACATCGTATCACTACTTAACAATATAATATTACTCTTTAACAACATAACAATTATATTTATGAATTAACAATTTAACATTATGGATAAACAATATATATAAGAAGGAATAGCGGGTCCGAGTACCCGTGGGTCCAAGTACCCGTGGGTCTGAGTACCTCATTGCCTAGACCGTGACCCATCCAATAGTGTGTCTTAAAATCTCAGGTCTCAATTACCTGTGGGTCCAAACGTACGGACCTAGACTCGACCCGTTGTGGGTATTTTTTGTGGGTACCCATGCATCCGGGTACCCATTGTCATCCCAAAACCAAGTATAACCAATGAGACCTCTTCTTAGACCTAACCTCAGTCTAAGATTTCTTGCTAAATTCCTCTCTTCTTACAAGGTGATGCCTCATACCCCCAAGAGACAAATTTACAAAGGAAAATCTCAAAATCTCATAGATGAATATGAATGATTATGAGACACAAAGGAAAACCTTTGAAAACGGTGAATGCTTGAAAACAAAAGCTCTTCAAAGATTTATAAAACTCTCTCTTTTCACATAAATTTTCTTGCACACTTTTCAGAAAAACTCTATTGAAAATTCGTGTATTCTTGTGTATCAAACTTGTATTCTTGTTTTTGTATCAATTGTTTTTGCCCATGGGAAATGGTAGTTAAAATACCAATCAATTTCATATTATTTTATGTTGAGTTAATTGATTATGTAGCCACTTAATCGATTAACGTTTGTTTAAAATATCCAATATTCCAAAACAGAAATTGACTTAATCGATTAACCATGTCCTTAATTGTTTGACGAGTTTCCCATTTCCAAAGACTTAATTGGTTAACGTTTTTCTGAAAATACTTAGTTCATTTTCCATGAACCTCTGACATGATTGATGAAAGCAAGGCACATGATTTTGAAAATGTTATAAGTACAACTTAGTTTAATGTATCAAAATCATGTATGTATGTTAATGCACCTAAATTGTGTATGGATGAAAATCTCATGCATTATTATGTTCATTACTCTCATATGTGAGAGTTATCATTATGTTCACCCAACTTAGAATCTACCCACTCAAAGCATCATAGGACCTAAAGAAATAAAAAGTTTACTCTAGCTCTAGTGATCCTTTTGAAACTTGAACTTGGGTCTCATGTTATTGTATTTGATTTGTCCTTGTCTATTGTCTTTATCAATCTTTAAGCTATGCCTTTATCATAATCATGTCATTGTGCACTTGCATTCAAAATCTCCCATTTTTTTTATAATGCCAACCCAATCTTACATATCTTGCATCTTTCTTGAATGACAATCAACTTGTTTTGAGATTTTTTTTTGAGCTTGAAATTTGCTCCCCCACCTTTTGTGTATTTGATATTTTTTTATTTTGCGGAAGCTTGTAATGCATCAAATCTTTAAAAAAATAGACAACTTTCTCCCTCTTTTGGCATGATCAAAAAACAATATTACATATAAAAATAAGCTAAAAGTAAAGAGATAATTCAATTATTTTATGGTCTTAATTTATTTTATATGGATTTAATCAATTAAGCATGTCATGAGTTCACTGAAATTGCATTTTTAGCCACTGTTAATCAATTGTACCTGTATTTAATAAACTAAGTGATGTATTTTTCAACAATTCAATGAATTTTTCTTGATTTTCCTTGGGATTACATATAATGTTAGGAATATATTCAACACTTATATCAATTGTATTGATGAAACAGTAAGAAAAAATATAATAGAAATGTGATCACTACAAATATTTCATAAAATCATTCATTTCATACGTTGAAACGTCAAAAGTCAATTCAATAAGGATAACAAATGGCAAACACTAAAGGATAAATAGAATTTAAAATACAGAGTCATAAAGTACACAAAACAACAATGACAAAATAAGACACACACCCTACAATTAAGTCAACTAGGACTACTTATTATCGTCCTAACTAGACTAGCTACTAGGAGGTGGTTGAGAGAAGCCGCCAAAGGTCGAGAAAAGAAAGTTAACATGATCAAATTGGGCCTTGATTGCTGATTATTGTCTTTGAAACTCCGACATGAGCATATCTTTCATTGCTTGCATCATATTATTAATGCGCTCATTAAGGCATTGTTCCATACGATCTAAATGAGACAAACCATAAGATGGTTCTTGAGGCATGTTAGGAGCCTCATCGGGTTGTAGTGCTTGGGTTTGCTCAGGTGGATATTCATCCATTTCCTCATCAGAAATCTCAATAGTAGTCTGATAGTCTTCCTGATACATCCACTGTCCACCATATTTGTAAATACTCATCTTGTGGACCTGACTATCATGTGTGAGATGCTCTCTAAGATTTACAACAATTACCTACACATTGCATGTGCCAATCCCAACATGCTAAATGACACGAGAGATAAATATCTCAGGAGCCATAAATCTAGATGAAGATGAAGCGATGGTAGACATCACTTTAAGAATCTCAACAAGACAATTTATCATGATTCCTTCCTTAACAACATACATAAGCTTCAGATCATTACTAATTAGTTTAGCATGATTTGTGTTTCGCTGAATCAAGATGTAGGCAATAGGATAATGTATAAGCCTATTCTCAACTATCATGGACCCAACCTTTATTAGCTCACCTTGAACATAGTAGTGTGGTCCTCTAAGGCAAGACTTATACATCTTAGTGGATTTATACGAGCTCCATAACTCATTATTACAATTGTCTAGAGGAGAGCGATCACTAGCCAAGCCTCCAATTTCCAAAAATAGCTCCTCATACATGATTATTAACGTCCCTTTAAAAACACTAACATACTGCCCATTCTTATACTGAAAGTTACCATAAAATTCTTGGACTACAGAGGGGTAGATATTACCATGAAGCTCTAGAAATATTTTGGCCCCTTGTGCCTCTAATTCCAGTGGGAATTGAAATCATTGCTCCACCATACATGCCATATTGGCATACCGAATGTAGGTCTACTTGTAGCCTATAAACTTGGCCAACCTTTCAGCTTGTAGAGTAGAGGTATGGTAAGGATCTCTCCCAACATTAACTCTACTACCTTGAGTGGAGGAGGAATCATCACTGTCCATATTTCTCTACAACTCAGGGTGGCGAAGAGAATGATGAATAGTAGTTGTGTGCTCCATTCTCTTTGGTCTCATTTTGGCAACTTAATTGATGGTAAATCGATTATGTTAATTGATTGACAGATTTGGGGTTAGGGTTTCAAAAGAGGGTAAGTACGAGGATAATAGGTACTATGAATATTAAATTAGGTAATGGAGTTTTCAATTTAAGAGAAAACACAAAAGATTTGAGGTCGGAGATGATTTCTAGAGAAGGATTGAAGTTCTAGAGTTTGAAATGCGTATATAACCTTATCAGTGGAACTATGTTTAATCGATTAAGTGTAGTGTTAATTGATTAACGAATATGAAAATTTTGCCCAGATAATCGATTAACATGATTTAAAAATGTTCCCAGATAATTGATTAAGGGCTATTTAAGATAATAAGATACTTAAAAATAAGTCCAATTAATCAATTAACTAAGGGGATAATCGATTAATCACAGATCTTCCACAACTTTTAACACATTTTGAATTTTGCTTACAGATTGCTAAGAACTAACTAGACAAAACCTATCCTTTATGCTGATCACTCACACATAAGGATTCCTAATCACATAAGAACATATATATAAGCAAGTATGGCATGCATTCAAGCAAATAATATAGGCAAGGAATAAAGATAAAAAAGAGTTTATAGAATTTTAAGCAAAACTTATATACAACTAATAAATATATGATTCATCAAGAATTTCTAGTTCACTTCTTAATATGAAGAAAGTATCTCTAGGAAGAGGCTTAGTGAAAACATAGGCTAGTTGCTTTGAAATTTCAACAAATTCAATCACACATTTACCTTTTTGAACATGATCTCTTAAGAAATGAAGCCTAATTTCTATATGCTTGGTGCGTAAATGCATAACGGGATTCTACGATAGATTAATGACACTAGTATTATCACATTTAATAGGTATTTTATCAGGTAATATTCCAAAATCTAATAATTGTTGCTTCATCCATAAAGTTTGAGCACAACATACACCTTAACACCCATTTTGTGCCTATTATAGGATGATCACTTGTTTTAGGAACTAATCTCAAACTTTGTTTCTTTCAAATTGGTTTAGTTCTTCTTGCATAGCTAAAGACAAATGCTCATCCTCAATAGTCTTTTGCTCAATTTGAGAAACAAATGCAAAAAAATTACAAATATTATGCAAGGAAATTTGGGTTACCACTCCCTAAGAAATATCACCTATCACATTGTCGATGGGGTGGTCTTTCTTTGTCTTTCATGCTTGTGGCAATCTTTCATGTTCTTGATTTGAATCTTGATCTTCTTGCATACATTTTTTAGATTCTTGATCTTTCAAGTATGCATCCTCAAGAGTACCTACAAGATCATCACACATACATTTCTTCTCCTCTTTTAGAGAAGAATCATCAAATAGAAAATGTATAGACTCTTTAACAGTCACTGTCATATTATTAAAGACTCTATAATATTTTCTATGATTAGAATAACCAAGAAATATTCCTATATTCTCTTTTGAATCAAATTTACTTAAAATTTCTTTTCCATTAGTCAAAATGAAACAGTTGCATCCCAAAGCATGAAAAATGAGAAATATTTGGTTTTCGACCTTTAAAAAGTTCATAGGGGGTTTTCTTAAGAATAGGCTTCAAATGAATTTTATTCATAACATAACTAGCGGTATGACCCGCATCCGCCCAAAAGTACCTGGGCACTTTGCTCTCATTCAACATGGTTCTAGCCAACTCATCTATAACTCTATTGTTTCTTTCAACAACTTCATTTTGTTCATGAATTCTAAGAGCGGAGTATTATTGTTCAATTCCATGTTTTTCACAAAACTTATCAAATGTGTGGTTTTCAAATTCACCACCATGATCACTTCTTATAGTCACATTTTTATGGTTCATTTTTCGAGACTAACTTGGCAAGCTTCTTGAGAGATTTAAAAGTATCACCTTTGAGTGAAATAAAAATGGTACATATGAATCTTGAATTGTCATCTATAATAACAAGTGCATAGTAACTTCCACTAAAACTCATTATTTGTAATGGTCCAAACAAGTCATATGAAGTAACTCTAATAGCCTTGTTGTGGATACTATGTTTTTAGAAGAGAAAGAACTTTTGATTTGTTTGCACTTTCGACAAGAATCACAAGTTTCTTCTGTTTTAAATATAAGTTTAGGTAGACCGATTACTAAGTCCTTTTTAGCTAACTTGTTCAAACGGTTCAAATAGATATGAGAAACCCGCCTATGCCAAATCCAAATATTACCCTCATTTAAAATTAAACATTTTGAAAATAAGGAGGTGATATCACCAAAATCAACAATATATATGTTATTTGTCCTATAACCAATAAATTTAACACTATCATGTATGTCACTTTTAATTATGCTGCACTTAGAGTCAAAGTTTACCTCATTACCTTTGTCCCATAATTGGCTAATACTTAAAAGATTATGCCAAGCCTTCGACGTAGAGCATATTTTCAATGGTTGTTTGTGAAACATTTCCAATCTTTCCAACTCCAAGTATTTTGCCTTGATTACTATCTCCATATGTGACACAACCTTACTCTTTAGCTGAAAGCTTAATAAACTTGGTCTTATCACCCGTCATGTGCCTAGAACACCTAATATACAAGTACCATTGATGCCTATATATCCCTAGGCATACATACAAAACAACATTTACTTGCCTTTTATAGGTACCCAAATAGTCTTGGGTCCATTAGAGGTAGTAATCTTGGGATCATTTCCCTTTTCAATCCAAATATAGTGTCAGTTGGGCACACCTTGCAATCTAATATGACAAGATTTATACTATGACCATACAAACCACAATAGGAACACGTCAGAGATTTATGATATGAAAATTTTAAAAAATCAACATATTTCTTGTATGATCTCCTTTTAGCATGCATGTAACCCAACCCGGATATATTTCCAAGATTCCTTTTAGATGCAAGTAAGTTTTCTAATACATGACTACCCTTAGAGAAAATTGCAATATTTTCTTTTAAGCATACATTCTCGTTTTCCAAATATGGACATTTTTCACAAGAGGGTGTCATAGTAATTTTTGAAGCACAATCACATGTAGAATTATAATAGATAAGATCTAAGGTTTCATTTTCGAGCTGAAGTTCATCAATAATTTTCTGCATTTCAATAATTTTCTTTTCATGCACCACAATCAACCTTTTCCTATCGCCATTTATTTTTGCAAACTTTTTAAGTTCTTCATGCAATTCTACTTAAGCACCACATAATGTGTCATATGTGGGTGAATCATCAGAATCATAATTGGAATCGGAGTAACTTACCTCACTAGAGTTGCCTCACTCACTATTTTTGCAAGGATCATGATTTTGCATCATAAGGCATAGTTTGGCTAATTCTTCATCGTCCGGGGTGCTTGAAGACACTTCTTATTTGGATACATCCCATACAATGTAGGCTTTCTTAGTCTTGATATCCCTGAATCTTTCTTTTCATTCTCAACCTTCTTGAGATATATAGGACATGAGAATTTCATGTGTCATACCTTCCCACATTCATGGCAAGTGATATTTTCCTTTGAGTTTTTGCCCTTCTTGGTCGAGTCTCTTGTATCTTTTCGTTGAAGCTTTATTAACACTTCTTTATTCTTTAAGAACTTGCTTATTTTGTTTAAAAGGAGTGTCATAGTTTCGTCATCGATATCGGAAGAATCATATTCTTCATCATATGATTTCTTCTCTTGAATTCTTGCATTTGAAGTTGTCGCCTTGAGAGAAATTCCTTTCTTTTTCTTGTCTGGTTCTTCATGAAGTGTTAAACGTCCAAGTTCCATCTCTTGTCCTTGTAGATTTCCGAAAAAAGGGTTGTGAGTGACATTTGATCTAAGTATTTGGATTCCATAATGGACGTCACCTTTGGTTGCCAAGCCCTATAAAGATATCTCAAACCTTGTTAGTAAGCTCACCATTTGCAAACAATTTATCTAAAGCAACAAGATGATTAACAATATGAGCAAATTGTTTTTACATGTTATTTATTAATTCATAAGGAAGTATACAAAACAATGCATATTCATGATTTTGTGCATTCAACCTAGCACGCTTAACCTCGCTTGTGTGTACATGGGTTACTTATAAAGTATCCCACATTTCTTTGGCACTTTTACATTGTGAAACTCTAAAGAATTCATCATAAGAGAGTGATGAAGTTATGATGTTTTTGTTAGATATCAGTGACAGAATACACCTAGAGGGGGGGGGGGGTTGAATAGGTGTCGCGGTTATTAAAAACTGTTAGCACTAAATCCCTATTCTGGAAAATTACCCAGTTAATCATTAAAGCTATGACTTAATCGATTAAGTCGCACGGAATTAGCAGTTGTTGAATGACTCAATTACACAGCCAATTACAAATTATAAAAAAATGATATAGCAAATATATTTGAACACAGATGATCTTTATTTGGAAGTAATACTATGTTCAAAATATCAGCTACAATAGGCAATTAAAAGATACTAAAAACAGTAACGAGATCAGGGAAAGAAACAACCTGCAAAAAGGTTTTTATACTGGTTCGTTTTGCGGTCCACTACAAAACTACATCTAGTCCTCCCCTCTGACTCGGGAGATTTTCTTCACTAAAGTTGAAACCAATGTGTCTTACATACACACTTCCAATTACAAGACCTTTAACACTACCTTCTTGAGTTCCCAGAACCTCTACCTTGGTTTGACCTTACCCAATCGCCTAGGAAAACCTTTCCTACGATCTAGCCCCAGCCAAGAGTATGCTCTAAACTCAAGACCTCCAAGTCTTGGTGAAGACTCCTTGATCTCTTTGGTGGTACGACACCAAGATACGACTTTCCTTGTTACACAAACAACACAAAAAACATAGTAATGTGAAGCACTAAAATAACTCAAATATTACAAGAAAGAACAAGCTATAAATCCTATACAAATCTCGCAATTACTATGAACATGTACAAGATCAAAATCATGAAGAACATGTAATTTCTACCCTTAAGAAATCTTTAAACAATAATGAAAGAATCATGCAAGAACAAGATAGGATGATGAACACATTTGATAATATGCAATGGATGACATGTTAATCCCTAAGCATAATACTATCTCACTCTAATCTCACATGCAATTCTCTCTGCCTATATGACATACATTGAACATGAAAATACGCAACTTAACAATTCTAATATGAATGTATGAATGTATTAAATCGTATATAAAATCTATTGAAAATACAGTTTATATAGAAAAGTTGTTTCTCACCTAGTTAATCGATTATGTTGCATGTTAATCGATTAACGGGCTGTTAGAGAGTAATTGAAATTCGTTTTTCAGTTATATGTTGAAATTGTTAAAAACTGTTTTCATGTTAATCGATTAAAGCTTTACTTAATCCATTAACTGACATATTTTCAGTTAAGATGTTAATTGGTAAACTACCTATATGTTATGCTTATCAACTATACATGTTTTACCTTTATGTTATACCTAAAATGCACAAATAACATGTATGATTAATGCATGAACATATAATAAACTAGATGGCATGTCTCATGTAAATGATATGATAGTTTTTAGACTTTGTGAGATTTGCATCTAGGTTTACCTAACCTAGACTCAATAACTAAGACACATCTAAGAGTCTAGTCTAGACATGAAGCTCTTGCATCTAAGTTGTCTTTAAGCTGTTGCTAAGTCCTTTGTCTTCATCAAAACATAGGCAAGCTTAAGTGCTCTCTTGACACATTGCACTTTCAATCTCCCCTTTTTGATGATGACAAACTCAACACCAAATTTGTTTCGATGCATAGTGTTGAAAGCGTTATTCGGTCTTTATTTTAGTTGGAAGTTTTCTCCTCTCAATAAATCGTCCTGACAGTAGTGTCAATTTGTTGAAAGATTAATACTCTAATTTTCATTATGTTCCTTTTATAAGTAAGAGAACTCGGTTTTATTCTTTGTTCGCCATCTCGGCTTTGTTGAAATAAATTCCAATGCCGGTATAATGGTTTCAAGAATATTCTAGTTACAACTTACTTTCTTAATAATCATGTGAATAAGTCATTCATTCTTTGCCCCTTCTTTTCCCCATCTTAACTTTGTTAGAATAAATTCTAACGCTAGTATAATGGTATCGAAGCAATTACCTATTACATAATTATTAAGTACATTTGAATTCCATCTCGATTTTTGTGGAATAAATTCCAATATCGGTTTAATGGTATTCTAATATATAAAAGTGATGAATAGTTAGTTGTTAGATACAAATAAATAAATAAAGAACAAAAGAATAATAAATTTAGTGACATTTATTTATTTACTCTCTTTCGGGTTCATTTTATTTACAAACCAAACTTCTTCCTTAAGGAAGGTTGGTATTAAAGAATAAATAAAATACGGAAAGTAAATAACAATAAATAAAAGTTAGTAAGTTAGTTTCATCACTTTTGTATATTAAAAGGTGTTTTCAACAAATAAATTTATTGATAACACTTTACTATTTTACAATTTACACCTCTTTCAAGATTCAATTGTAGTATAGTATAGGGTTATGTCGAACAACAAGGAATTACCTAATAGAATGAATCATATGAATATGTTTCAATGCACAAATAATGGAGTTGAACATATTTTGATGGTTTTAAATTGAAGTGAATATAAACAAGTAACAATAAACATAAAACTAAATTTAACAAATTCTTGAGGAGACAAAATATTTTTGAATAAGGAAAATATATTTCTCATCCTCTTTTGAGTTTGAACTACTTAGACAAGTTCTTATGTTTTACTTTGGTTAACCCCAAACACCAAGGTCTAAAA
>NC_032023.1:4034243-4034551 GCF_001865875.1 Lupinus angustifolius | reverse complement strand
TGTTTAGGAGCATGAGCTATCCATCCAAGGATTGGATGCTTTTGAGTTCCAAATGAGAGTACAAAATTCATTTTTGCATCTCATTTGCCTTCTCCTTTTCTCCTCATGAATTCTAAACTAAAAATTACAAAACTTACTTGAAATAAAAACTCTAAACTAAGAAATGAAGAAAGAACTTCAAAGAGAAGTTCATAATGAGAGAATTCCTTCTTTCAAGTGTTTCTGAGATGATTTTATGATGAATTGTGTTATGTTGCTCGAAGGAATTGGCCTCCTATTTATAGGCCTCATGCCAGACCGTTGAGCTG
>NC_032023.1:4029116-4034143 GCF_001865875.1 Lupinus angustifolius | reverse complement strand
TCCTTGTGCATGACTCATCAAAGCTAGTTGTGGGCTATGAGACCAGCTATTGTGAGCTACTTCTGAAAAGCCTATGGTGGACTACTTGAGGTGAGGTGAGGTGATGGATGACTTCATGATTTGCTTGATGGTTAAGTCAAGTCTGGTATGCACCGCCCAGCGCACCTGCTTCACTGCTTCATTGCTTGTTCAGCAGCTTCTGACCGTATTGACTGAGACGTGGCTTGGTGCATGCTGATCCGGTCAGGAGTCTGGTTCTCCACTGAGCTGCTTGGTTGGACCGCTGAGCAGCTTGTTCAGCAGCTTGGTCTTGTGCCAAGCTCGTGTCTGACCATGTCAAGCAAATTTCGAACTGTGCCAGGTCTAGTCTGGTGCTAGGCTGAGTGGCTAAGCAGGTCCGCTCAGCTACCTGGTTGAGCAATTTGGTCTAGGTCAGGCTGGTGTCCAGGTCATGCTGGTGGCCAGATCAGCTCAGCGGGGCTTGTTCCATGCTTAGCTGCCTGGTTGAGCACCTTGATTTTCTTGACTTTTTTGCTTTATTGACCATGAATATTTTCTCTTCTTTTCTTCATTTTAATTCCTAAAAAATACATAAAAATAAAATACGAACACAAATATATTAACTTGTGATATTTTATACAAAAAGTATTGTTTTAAGTTGGTTTTTCTCAATTATGCTTAAGATAAGTGCCATAAAAGTTTATGAATTTTAGGTATGTTTAGCACTTATCACATAGCTTGAAGATGATCATAGAATGCATGGTTGTTGATTTCAAAGTAAAGCGCATAGCTAGAAAACGGAAGCTTAGTATTATTTACAACCTGCACACATTAAACAACAAAACAACCTTTGTCCCCCTTTTGACATTATCAAAAAGATAAACTAAATGAAATTTTGGTCAAAAGTAAGAAGAGATATGAAGTGAACTCAAACTGTAATTAATCAATTAATGTTGAGAATGTAATTAATTAACTAGTTGATGAAAGAATTGAACAAGTGCACAAATTTATCAACATTTAATCGATTAAAACAGCAGGTTAATCGATTAAACCAACATAATACAGCAATATGACAGATTTAATGGCATGGAGGATAATACATGAACCAATCAAGCATTGAATGATCAAGAATTTACATTATAGCATGGAAACAGTAGGCTCAATCAAACATAAGATATACATATAAGCAAACATGATCAAGATCCATTTAACATGCAATCATGCTATATTTGACATATTTAAGAAAAATGATACCATAATAGGAACGATTTAAGTTTAAATGGCATGCATATGAAGTCATAAAGTTGCTGCAATAGTAGATAGTTAGAGTTACAATCCAGAAAGCAAAGAGAAAATATGTCTCGAAATTCTAAAGGAGCATAAATCCTAAAAATTAGCCATATAGAAGGACTAAACCTAGGGCAATCTAAGATCTAAGGCCTTCTAATCTAGGGATGCGGAGGAGGATCTTTGTCATCACGTACTGTCAGACTACTATCACCCCAGATGTGGAATCTCAGCTTCTCAAACTCTGCATAAAACTTCGCATTTTGTACCTCAGCAGTGTTCTGGACAAAGCTCCTCATAGTGGTTATCGATGTAAGCAACTTGACGCTGCTCAAATTGTTCCAAATCAGTATGGTAGGAGTCCTTCAAAGACTGGAAGTGTAAATCCATCCTGTTGTTCAGCCCTTGCTCCATGGCATCCAACTGAGCTAATCCAAAGGATGATTCTTACCGTGCAGTTCCAGATGGCTCCCCCTGAGTCTCTGCATTAGGCTGATCTGTATCAGCCTGATCCTCATCATCAGATAGCTCCAAATCCACTATAGTAAAAGTATTGCCACGTACTGCCATACTTGTAGATACCCATTTTGTGGATAAGGCTTTCACCAACAAGGTGATCTTTGTCAAAAGTCTCTATGACGATGGTGTCAGATATGACAATATGTAGATAGTCAATAATTCTCGATATGAAGATACTGCAGGGAAGCAATTTGGATTGCGATGTAGAGACATTATACATGACCTTTAGAATTTCTTCAGGCCAATTAACCATTATATTCTCCTTCACAGCATACATATATTTCAGATCATTAACAGTAGGTTGTGTGTGATTAGTGTTCTTCTGAATCAAGATGTACGCAATCAAATAGTGAAGCATTCTATTCTCTACTTATAAAGAGCCAGCTTTAGTCAATTCTCCCTGGACATACAGATGGCGACCTCTCAGAAATAATTTATATATCTCAGCAGCATATAAATCAGCACGTCATTCACAATCACCTAGGCTAACACCAGTAGTGGATAAGCCACCCACATTCATAAAAAGGCTACTATCCATCTCAAACAGATTTCCCGAAATCATAGACCAGTATCTACCATCCTTGTAATGGAAGTTAGAGTAAAATTCTCTAATCAAAGTGGGGTACAGATTACCTGTTAATTCCAAAAACATTACAGCTCCCTGAGCCTGCGTACCTTGCGGAAATTCAAAATTCTGTTCCGCCATCCAGGTAAGATCAACATACCTTATGTAGTTTCCTCCCTATAAATTTGGACGACCGAGTCTCCTGAAGTATGAGTGAGTAGTAGGGATCTCCACGGTCGTGCTTCACGTTTGGATTTGAAGATGAAGCATTAGGAGGCCTACGAGTGCGAGGAGCAATTGTCTTGAACCTCTTCGAACATCCTCTTTCCATTGATGATTAAAACCGTGAGTAATGAGAGGAGAATGAGGATAAGGGACGGAACCTAGAGCTTAAGGTTTTGGAATTGGGAATGGGATTTCTTGGGAAATAGAGAAACGGATTGGATGAATTGAGGTGCACAAATGGGTAAAAGTGAGGTTTAATACTTCTATTAAGCTAAGATTTCAAATTTCCTGTTTGCATTTGAGATTTTCAAAGAAAAGGAGGAAGAGAGGGTTTGAAAAAGTGACAAAAAATGCTTCTGATTCTAATATATTTGATGTTGTTAATCGATTAAGTGCTGCATTTAATCGATTAAACAGTGTAAAAATTCCAGGTTTTCAGAAAAATGAACCCAAGTAATCGATTAAAATAAATCTTAATCGATTAAATTTAGTGAAAATTGAAATGTTTGCTACTGGAAATCATTTTAATCGATTGAGTAGGATAGTTAATCGATAAACTAGCATCAAATTTGCAGAATCAAGAGGTTTTTGGGTTTTAAAAGTATGTAAAGATTTCTAACATTTATCAAGCAGTTTTTTTTACTCAATCACATATACCTTTTCAGCTTGTCACACAAGATCATGAGTCATAATAGGAATATAATGCATTCATAACAAGTATATATTTTGAAGCATAGAAGATATTAATCATGCGAAGCATACAATAACATTTTTAGACGATTTTAATCAAGATAACTTTCATCAAGAATTCCAAGTTCTCTTCAAAGAATATAGAAGGTAGCTCGTGAGAGAGGCTTGGTGAAAATATCAGCCAATTGCTAAGATATTTCAACAAATTCAAGCACACAATCGCCTTTTTATATATCGTCACGCAATAAATGATGTCTAATTTCAATATGCTTGGTTCTAGAATGCAAAACAGGATTTTTGGATAGGTTTATGGCACTTGTGTTATCACATTTTATAGGAATCTTTTCTAGATTAAGTCCAAAATCCTTAAGTTGCTGCTTCATCCAAAGGATTTGAACACAACACACACCAGCGACAATGTATTCCGCTTCGGCAGTGGACAAAGCAACACATGCTTGCTTTTTACTATGGCATGCAACTAAGGAACTACCAAGTAAATGACAAGTCGCACAAGTGCTTTTCAGATCCAACTTACATCCTGCAAAATCGGAATATCCTACCAAAGATAATGAGGCATCTCTAGGATACCATAATCCTATACTAGTTGTTCCTTTTAAATATATCATAATTCGTTTTACAACAGTATAATGTGAATCTTTAGGCAAAGCTTGAAATCTAGCACACATACAAACACTAAACATAATATCCGGGCGACTCGCAGTTAAATACAATAATGAGCCGATAATCCCACAATATTTGGTTACCTCTATTGCTTTTCCCTTATCATCTTTATCTAGATAGCATGCGGACGCCATATGTGTTGAAGCCTCTTTACACTTTTCCATATCGAACTTCTTCAGTAACCCTTTGAAATATTTCGATTGATGAATGAAGATGGCGCTTTCTATTTGTTTGATTTGAAGTCCAAGAAAGAAGGTCAGCTCACCCATCATTGACATCTCAAATTCACCCTGCAACAACTCAGAAAATTCTTTACGTAGAATGTCATTAGTAGATCCAAAGATTATATCATTAACATATATTTGAACTAAAAGCACATGATTATCTAATCTATGAATAAAGAGGGTAGTATCAACCATACCCCTCACGAACCCTTTTTCCAAGAGGAAAGAGCTCAATCTATCATACCAAGATCTGGGAGCTTGTTTCAGGTCATAAAGGGCCTTTTTAAGCTTATATACATGGTTCGGATACTGAAAATTTTCAAACCCGGGAGGTTGATCTACATATACCTCCTCTTGAATGTAGCCATTTAAGAAGGCGATATTGACATCCATTTGAAAGAGCTTGAAGTTCATAATTGATGCAAATGATAAAAGCATCCTTATCGCCTCTAATCTGGCTACAGAAGCGTAGGTCTCATCATAATCGATGCCCTCCTCCTAGTTGTAGTCTTTGGCTACTAAGCGAGCTTTATTTCTGATTATTGAGGCAGATTCATCCAATTTATTATGAAAGACCCATCTAGTATCAATCACTGGATCTTTAGGCTTAGGGATCAAGTCCCATACATTATTATGCTCGAACTGGTTTAACTCTTCTTGCATAGCTATACCCGAGTGCACATCCTCAATGGCCTCATCGATGGTCTTAGGCTCGATTTAAGATAACAAAGTTACAAAATTTATGTAAAGAGCTACGGGTTACCACTCCCATAGTTATATCACCTATCACTTTGTCGAGTGGATGATCCTTCTTGGTCTTCCACGCGATTGGCAAG
>NC_032023.1:4028466-4029016 GCF_001865875.1 Lupinus angustifolius | reverse complement strand
CATAGCAAGTTGTATGCACTACATCAGCCCAAAAATATTTAGGAACCTTGCTTTCATTTAGCATGGTTCTAGCAAGCTCCTCTAAGACTCGATTCTTCCTCTCAACAACTCCATTTTGTTGAGGGGTACGATGGGCCGAAAATTGATGCATAATACCATATTTATTACAGAATTTATCAAATAAATGGTTTTCAAATTCGCCACCATGATCGGATCGAATATATATTATCTTATGATTAAATTGGTTTTGGATTTGCTTGGCAAGATTTTTGAAGGACTTAAAAGCATCGCTCTTGGACGAGAGAAATAATGTCCATGTAAATCTAGAGAAATCGTCAACGATCAACCTGGGATGGTCCAAACAAGTTCATATGGAGAAGCTCCAAAGGTCTTGTTGTGGATATCACATTCTTTTTAGCAAAAGCGTTTTTAACTTGTTTACATCTTTGACAAGTGTCACAAGTTTCTTGAGTTTTAAAATCAAGTTTTGGCAGCCCATCAACCAAATTATTTTTAGACAATTTATCTAGATACTTTATGTGAATATGAG
>NC_032023.1:4027931-4028366 GCF_001865875.1 Lupinus angustifolius | reverse complement strand
TCATCCTCTTTGGATATAAAACATTTTGAAAATAGAGTAGTAATATCCTCCAGATTAACCATATAGATATTATTTATACGATATCTGACAAACTTAACTTTATTAGATATATTGTCACGAATAATACAACACTCATAATCAAAAGATTCATGGTTACCTTTATCGCATAGTTGGTTGGTACTCAAGAGGTTATGTCCCAAACCTTCAACGTATAAAACATTTTCGATCACGACCTGATTTGACTTGCCAATTGTTCTGGTGCCAAGTATCTTCCCTTTGTTGTTGTCTCCATAAGTGACAAACCCCTTTTCTTGCAAGGATAGATCTAGGAATTTTGATCTATAACCCGTCATATGTCTCGAGCATCCACTATCAAGATACCAATATTGTCTATGTGCTCGAAGACATTCCTGCAAAACATAGATCACTTGCCTT
>NC_032023.1:4016839-4027831 GCF_001865875.1 Lupinus angustifolius | reverse complement strand
ACAATAAAAGCATGTAGGAACCTTTTTATTAAAAAATTTCTTATTGGGCCGATTAATAGGTCTCCTATATGGTCTTCTCCTACACGAAGGGGGAATATTTCCTAGCCCGGTATGGTCACTAACATTCCTGGTTTTACTAAGCATAATGTCTAACATGTTTTGACTCTTTATGAGTTTTGCGAGTTTTTCATTTAATCTCAAATTTTCATTTTTCAAATCATCGCAAGAATCATAGAAAGTTGGTTGACATAGATTATTATCAGAGCAATTGCATGCATTACAAGAATAGATCAAATCTAATGTTTCATTATCCAATTTTAGTTCATTTAATTCTTTTTGTAATGAAACTATTTTTTGTTCATTTAGCAGGATTACTCTTTTCTTATCGGAACTAATCCTAGCTAATTTCTTTAACTTATCATGCAATTCGACATACACATTATACAATTCCTCATAAGGAGGAGAATCATCAGATAAACTAGATGAGGTGTCAGAATATACCTCGCTATTTACCTCTTTTGAATTTGAGCAACAAGCATCATCTATTCTCCTCATTAAGCATAGCTTAGCTGTCTCCCATTCATCTGAGGTGCTGGATGTCTTGTCCTCCTCTGGTAAATCCCATACTATGTAAGCTTTCTTCGATTTGAAGTTCTGAGGAGTGTTCTTATCTGAATCAACCTTCTTGAGGTAAGTAGGACATTGGAACCTCATATGTCCTGGCTTTCCACATTCATGGCAAGTAAAACGCTCTTTACTCTTGCCTTTTCTGGTCGATTCCCACACTTCTTTCTTCAATAAACGCTTGAAGCCTCCTT
The DNA here is from genome assembly GCF_001865875.1 of Lupinus angustifolius. NCBI lineage: Eukaryota > Viridiplantae > Streptophyta > Magnoliopsida > Fabales > Fabaceae > Lupinus > Lupinus angustifolius. Next base: position 4,027,013 of record NC_032023.1, on the reverse strand, counting down.
TCTTTAGAAATTTCCCGAATTTGCATACGACAAGGCTCAAAGTTTCTTCGTCTACATCTGAATCAGATTCATCTTCTTCTCTCTCTTCTATGGATTGAGACGTTGTTGCCTTGAGAGATATACTTTTCTTTTTGCGATCTGATTCTTCGTGTTTAGTCAGGCATCTATGCTCCATTTCGTGCTCTTGAAATTTTCTGAACAATGTCGCCAAAGGCATGGAGTCAAGATTCTTTGATTCCATAATAGGTGTTACTTTTGATTACCATCTCCTGTCAAGACATCATAAAACTTTGTTAGTAAGCTCTCCTTTCTTAAACAATTTATCCAAAGCAACTAAATGGTTAACTATATGAGTAAATCGTTTTTACATGTCATTAATGGATTCATTTGGTAACATACGAAATAACTCATATTCATGTGTTAGGGCATTCAACCTGGCACGCCTAACTTCGCTAGTGCCTTCGTGAGTCACTTGTAAAGTGTCCCATATTTCTTTAGCACTTTGTCACTGCAAAACCCGAAAGAACTCATCATAGGATAGGGTCGATGTGGTGATATTTTTGGAATGCAGGTTATACTGAACCTTTTTGCGTTCATCATCGGTCCATAGACTTTTTGATTTATCTTTCGGTTTATCGTCCACTAAATGTTGCAGAAGGAAAGGCCTATTGACTACGGATTCCCAAATATCCGAGTCGATGGCCTCTATAAAGATTTTCGAGTCGGTGGCCTCTATAAAGATTTTCATGCGAACTTTCCAGTAGGCATATCCTTCGCCACTGAATACGGGTGGGCGGTTAATGGATGCGCCATCACTGCCAAAGGGGTTGGTGGAACCCATTTAATTTCCCTAACATATCACATGGATACGATTGAGCTAGCACAACGTACTAGCTCTGATACCACTTGTTAGGTATCAGTGACAGAATACACCTAGAAGGGGGGTTGAATAGGTGTCGCGGTTCACACTTACCACTTTTTGCACCAAAGCCCTATTCTAGAAAATTACCTAGTTCATCGATTAAAGCTGTGACTTAATCGATTAAGTTGCACATAATTAGCAGTTGCTGAGTGGCTCAATTACACAGCCAATTACAGATTATACAGAAATGATATAGCAGATATATTTGAACACAAATGATCTTTATATGGCAGTAATACTATATTCAAAATATCAGCTACAATAGTCAATTAAAAGATACTAAAAACGGTAAAGAGATAAGGGGAAGAAACAGCCTGCAAAAATGTTTTTATACTGGTTCGTTTTGTGGTCCATTGCAAAACTACATCCAGTCCTCCCCTCTGATCCGGTAGCTTTTCTTTACTAAAATTGAAACCAATGTGTCTTACGTACACACTTCCAATTACAAGAGACTCTCTGATCTTTTTGGTGGTACAACACCAAGAGATGACTTTTCTTGTTACACAAACAACACAAAAAACAGAGTAATTTGAAGCACTAAAATAACTCAAATATTACAAGAAAGAACAAGCTATAAACCCTATACAAATCTCACAATTACTATAAAAATGTATAAGATCAAAATCATGAAGAACATGTAATTTCTATCCTTAAGAAATCTCTAAACAGTAATGAAAGAATCATGCAAGAACAAGATAGGATGATGAACACATTTGATAATATGCCATGGATGACATGTTAATCCCTAAGCATAATACTATCTCACTCTAATATCACATGCAACTCTCTCTGCCTATTTGACATACATTGAACATGAAAATACGCAACTTAGCAATTCTAATATGAATGTATGAATGTATTAAATCGTATATGAAATCTGTTGAAAATACAGTTTATATAGAAAAGATGTTTTTCACCCAGTTAATCGATTATGTTGCATGTTAATCGATTAACGAGCTGTTAGAGAGTAACTGAAATCCGTTTTTCAGTTATCTGTTGAAAATGTTAAAAACTATTTTCACGTTAATCGACTAAAGCTTAACTTAATCGATTAACTGACATATTTTCAGTTAAGATGTTAATTGGTAAACTACCTATATGTTATGCTTATCAACTATACATGTTTTACCTTTATGTTATGCCTAAAATGCACAAATAATATGTATAATTAATGCATGAACATATAATAAACTAGATGGCATGTCTCATTTAAATGATATGATAGTTTTTAGACTTTGTGAGATTTGCATCTAGGTTTACCTAACCTAGACTCAATAACTAAGACACATCTAAGACTCTAGGCTAGACATGAAGCTCTTGAATCTTTGGCATGTTAATTTGTTGAGTTTTCTTTAAGCTTTCGCTAAGTCCTTTGTCTTCATCAAAACATAGGCAAGCTTAAGTGCTCTCTTGACACATTGCACTTTCAGTTTTTGGCTTTCAAATTGAGTTGCACTTTTCTCTTTTCATCATCCGTCCATAAACTCTTAGGCTTTTTTTTTTAGTTTCACCTTCCACTAAGTGTAGTGGAATATGAGGTCTATTTTGCATGGCCTCTCATATGTCTGTGTCTACGGCCTCTACGGAAATTCTCATTCTAACTTTCTAGTAGGCATAGCCCTCTCCACTAAACACAGGAGGGCAATTGATAGAGGATTCTTCACCACCGAATAGATTTATAGAGCCATTGAATATGTCCCTCATATCACATGAATATAGCGATTAAGCCAACACTTATCCGAACTAGCTCTGATACTACTTGTTTGTTAACAAGAGATCTAACTTCACCTAGTGGGGGTGAATATATGGCTTAAGTAAAAATTAAAAACAATTCATATACAAAATTTAATCACAGAAATTAATGGTTTTAATCGCTTAAATGTCTACTTAATCAATTAACATAAAGCTTGAGTTTAATCGATTAGTGTTAGTTACAATTTTTGGTTTCTTGAATTTTAAAGAATTGATAATCGATTAGATTGAGTGATAATCGATTACATTCACCAGAAAACAGAATTGTATATTAATCCAAGTTTTTCCATTTTGCTTCATAAGATACAATAATGAAAAACACATTGATTACACATATTTCCGAAAATCATATTGTTATTACACTTTCATATCAAAAGAGAGATTTTCAAAGTGTTTTCGAAAAAGAGAGAAAATGGAGAATCTTTAAAAATATTTTCAAAGACACAAAATTGTCAAATCTTTGAAAGAATTTTTGCATCTCACATTTCTATGTTCTGAGTTGGTGAGACTTGTAGAAGGGTTCTTAGATTCTGGAAGAGTGTATATTCAGGAAACATAGGAGCAACAACTTCTTAAGTTTAGACATTGGCATAAACATATTATCTTGGTGTGTTTAGTATCACCATTGATAGAGAATTGGTTTGGGAAAAATTGTCCTACCTTTGGTTAGGTTGTAGAGTCTTCACCATTTCACAAAGGTCTTAGTTGAGAGCAAGAATCGGTTAGGGCTAGACAACGAGTAGGTGTGGAGTATTCGAAAGAGAAGTGTCAGAAGTCAAACTGTGTAGCTTGGCTCTAGATCTAAGAAGGAAGCGTTTGTGGAAGTGTAATTGGAAGTGTGCTTGTAATTGAATATCACTTTGTTTCTTAGTGAATAAAAATCTCCCAATATCATAAGGGGAAGCCTGAATGTAATTTACACATGGACAAGTAAATGAATCAGGATAAAAGTCGTGTCTCATTTTTCTTTACCCTTAACACTTTACATTTATGTATTACTTGATTTACTTAACTTGACATGCATATTAATCTGAGCTATTTGCATATTTTGTTCTGTGTATTTACCGTTCTTAATCATCTCTAAGAGTGCGTATAAGTTTAGTTGAATCTTAGTAATCTTGGAGATCAAAGAAAACTGTTTTTCAAAGAACAAGAACTGAACAATCGATTAGGTTCTTTAGTTAATCGATTATATGCAGAACAAGTTAATCGATTATATATATGGTTAATCGATTAAAGAATGTGGAAATTTGTAAATTTTGTTTGTTAATCAAGCAACGGTAATTGTGTACCATATCACCCATTCACCTCCCCTAGGTGAGATATAGAGCCCTGCGGGACCCAACAAGTTCTATCAGAGCCAGTACGAGTGTGCTAGCTTAACTGCTTAGATCGTTGATCAGGGGCACTTTTACCTTGGCTCTACTAACCCTTTTGGTGGCGATGACGCATTCATCAACCACTCTCCAGTTTTCGGTGGCAAGGGGTACGCTGACTGCAAAATCCGAATGAGGATCTTTATTGAGGCAATTAATACAGATATTTGGGATGTCATAGAATATGGACCTTTCGTTCCACTATACATGGTGGAAGGAGAAACCAATGAGAAACCAAAAAGTCTCTTGACCAACGCGGAAAAGAAAAAAGTGCAGCTTGATTTGAATGTAGAAAATATTATTACCTCTGCACTTTCGTATGATGAGTTCTTTAGGATTTCTCTATGCTATAGTGCCAAGGATATATGGGACACTTTACAAGTAACCCACGAAGGCATTAGTGAGGTCAAACGGTTTAGATTAAATATTTTGATATATGAGTTTGAGTTATTTCACATGTTTCCACATGAATCTATTTTTGATATGCAAAAGCGATTTACTCACATTATTAACCATCTCATTGCATTGGATAAATCATTTGCCTAAAGTGAACTAACGAATAAAGTGTTGCGATGTCTTGACAAGAAATGGTATCCCAAGGTGACGGTCATGGTGGAGTCAAAGGACTTGGACTCAATTAAACTCACTACACTGTTTGGCAAACTTCAAGAACACAATATAAAGCTAAGACGCTTCACACTCAATGAATAAATGGATGAGAACATCAAGGGAATCTCTTTCAAAGCAACAAAATCACACTCAATAAGTCAAACGGGGAAAATTGATGATGATGAGTCCGATTTTGACATAAATGATGAAACCATGTTCATCCTCATCAAAAAATTCAGAAATTACTTAAGAAAGAAGGGAGGAATCAAACAATTTCAGAAGGAAGATGAAAAGGACTCGATCAAGATGAACAAGTATCCCAAAGACAAAGCAATTTGCCATAAGTATGGGAAAGTAGGTCACATGAGGTACACATATCCTACTTCTCTCAAGAAGATTGAGCATGACAATAAGAAAGACTCTTAGGACTCTAAAGCTAAGAAGACATACATCATTTGGGATGCACCGGAAGAGGACACTACATCAATAAGCACCTCAGAAGATAAAGAATCAAAGAAGCTATGCCTTATTGCTAAAAAGCTGAATTCTTGCAAAGTAAAGGGGCAAGATGAGTCTAGTGAGGCTTCCGATTCTAGTTCGAATTCCAATAATTCCGCCATGTATGATATACTTTATGATGCTTATGTTGAAATGCATGAAGAACTTCAAAAGTTAGCTAATAAGTATGCGGATAGAAAAATGTTGATTTTAGAACATGAAAAGAAAAGTTGTGAAAAGAGTCTAGGCTAGGATGAACCTTAATGACTGTCTCACAACATAAAATCGATCATAACTAAAATGAGACTTACACGCATACATACATGATCATATGATTTTGATGCATTTAAAAAGAGTTTTAAATCATACATCATTCAAAGTCATGCATCATACTTTTACAGATCATGTAGGAAGTTCATATCACATTGAAATATATTTTTCGAAAAACTATTAATTGATTAAGAGTTATTTTAATCAATTAAGCAATGAAAAAATTGGGAACCCGTTAATCGATTAAGTATGGGTTTAATCGATTAGTGTTAGTTACAATTTTTGGTTTCTTGAATTTTAAAGAATTGATAATCGATTAGATTGAGTGATAATCGATTACATTCACCAGAAAACAGAATTGTATATTAATCCAAGTTTTTCCATTTTGCTTCATAAGATACAATAATGAAAAACACATTGATTACACATATTTCCGAAAATCATATTGTTATTACACTTTCATATCAAAAGAGAGATTTTCAAAGTGTTTTCGAAAAAGAGAGAAAATGGAGAATCTTTAAAAATATTTTCAAAGACGCAAAATTGTCAAATCTTTGAAAGAAACCTTGCATCTCACATTTCTATGTTCTGAGTTTGTGAGACTTGTAGAAGGGTTCTTAGATTCTGGAAGAGTGTATATTCAGGAAACATAGGAGCAACAACTTCTTAAGTTTAGACATTGGCATAAACATATTATCTTGGTGTGTTTAGTATCACCATTGATAGAGAATTGGTTTGGGAAAAAATCTCCTACCTTAGGTTAGGTTGTAGAGTCTTCACCATTTCACAAAGGTCTTAGTTGAGAGCAAGAATCGGTTGGGGCTAGACAATAAGTAGGTGTGGAGTATCCGAAAAAGAAGTGTTAGAAGTCAAACCGTGTAGCTTGGCTCTAGATCTAAGAAGGAAGCGTTTGTGAAAGTGTAAGTAGAAGCGTGCTTGTAATTGAATATGACTTCGTTTCTTAGTGAAGAAAAATCTTCGAAGATCAGAAGGGGAAACCTTGATGTAGTTTACACGTGGACAAGTAAACGAACCAGGATAAAAGTCGTCTCATTCTTCTTTACCGTTAACACTTTACATTTATGTATTACTTTATTTACTTAATTTGACATGTTATTCTAAGTTATTTGCATATTTTGTTCTCTGCATTTACTGTTCTTAATGATCTCTAAGAGATATATAGCAATGTGGGACCCAAAAATGAATCCCACACCACTTCTAACGATGTATGTCCAAAGAGACCTCTTCTTGGACTATACCTTAAACTATAATTTCTTCCTAAATTCATCTCTTCTTACAAGGTGATGCCTCAATCCCCAAGAGACGAATTTACAAATCAATCGTTAAAATTTGTACAAAATTGTTTGCACCACAATGTGCTAATCATACACTGATTTCATAACCAACAACCTTTTTATGAAAATCACAATCTCATAGATGAATATGAATGATTACGAGACACAGAGGAAAATCTTTGAAAACGATGAATGCTTGAAAACAAAAATTCTTTCAAAGATTCATAAAACTCTCTCTTATCACATAAAAGTTTCTAGCACATTTCTTGTTTATCAAACTTGTATTCTTGTTTTTGTATCAAGTGTTTTTGCCCATGAAAAAAGGTAGATAATATACCAATTATTTCAAATTGTTTTATGTTGAGTTATTAACATTTCTTTAAAACATCCAAGATTCCACAACAGAAACTGACTTAATCGATTAACCAAGTCCACAATCGATTAACAGGTTTCCCATTTGCAAAGACATAATCAATTAACTAAAGTATTAATCTATTAATGTTTTTTTGAAAATACTTAGTTCATTTCCCATGAACCTCTAACATGATAAATGAATGCAAGGCACATGATTTTGAAAGTGATAAAAATATAACTTAGTTTAATGCATCAAAATCATTTATGTATGCTAATGTACCTAAATCGTGTATGGATGAAAATCTCATATGCATTATGTTAATTACTCTAATATGTGAGATTTATTATTAGGTTCACCCAACTTATAGTCTATCCATTCAAAGCATCTTAGGACCTAAATAAATAAAAAGTTTACTTTAGCTTTGATGATCCTTTTGAAGCTTGAACTTGAGTCTTCATGTTGTTGTAGTTGATTTGCCCTTGTCTATTGTCTTTATCAATCTTTAAGTTTTATCTTCATAAAAATCATGTCTTGCACACTCATATTCATAGATGCAACCACATTTTGAGTGAATGCTTAGTGCTTTGTGCGAGAGAAATCTGACTAGAGCATGGTTTGATAAGATCACCAAAGAAAATTGGACTCAAGAGTACAACGAATGGAGACGATATGACCATATGTCCTCTAATCTTATTGAATGCCTTAATGGTATTTTGAAAGAATCTATAACTTTTCTATTATTGTGTTTGTGAAAGCAACATATTACAACTTGAATTCTTGGTTTATTAATCGTTGAAATGAAGTGATTTACGTGACAAATGCAGGGTATATATATTGTGAAGAGTTGACAAAGGTTATTTAAAAATTAGCTTTAGGCTACATGTCAATTAGTTCGTAGTTTTATGGAGAAGATAATGTCTTCAAAGTAGAAGTCTTTTCTAGATCCGGTGGTCGGCATGCCAAGGTATACAATGTGAAACTATTAAAAAATTGGTCTGATTGTAGAAAATTTCAATCAGGATTATCATGCTCTCATGTTATTGCAACACACACTTCTTTTTATTTAAATTTTAGCCTATATATGTCAACAATTTACCAATTAGATAATATTTTAAAGTCATATGGACATGAATTTCAATCACTTACCAATGAAGAATATTGTCCTCTTTATCTAGGTCTGACCTTCATTCCTAATCCTGTCATACAAAGGACAAAATTAGAAGAGGATCCATGGCGAATTAGAGAACTCGGAAATAGTTATAGGGAACCCTCTAATAATCAAAAGTATACACATTATCTTTTATATTAATTACATTTATTATGTATAAAGTGGTTATAAATAAATCTATAACTAATGATATTGTGAAAGATTATGATTTCCATGGTATTATTTTTAGCTTAAATATAATTTTAATGTATAAAGTATATTTTGATTTCCATTGTATTAAAGTAAATTTGAAAGATTCACTACCTTTATCGTGTTTACCAAACATGAATTCCTATCTATTTGAAAATATCCTCCTTTGTATAAATCGTACATCTGGTACACGAAACTCACCTAAAATCGTCTGTAGGAGCACGACACCTTGGAAAATTGTGTTTAACACTAATGATTTCCAGATTTTGGTCAATCCACGCACACTACTTTGACAGATTTTGCAGATTTTCAAGGTGTCATACATGTAGCAACATCGAAAGACAATACAATGAATCATGCCTGTATACTAATAAAATATTGATGCACACTTTCTAGAAGCTTCCACACTTGTGTAGAAACAAGTAGTGATGATTATATCATAATATCTAGAATTATCCTAAGCTTCTAGTATATTCTATTATAGGCATTTAGTATTATAATTAAAGAAATATCTAGAAATCTTGAGAAAAATGTATACTAGATACTTATGGAACCATCTAGAAATTCATAAGTATTGTAGAAAGCCTATAAATAGGCACTCACCCTTCATTTGTAAAGCATCCAAATAAGAAGCAAATTATTCTAAGTTGTGTAGCTCCAAAGCTTCTCCACTTCTATTTTCGCTACTATAATTTTCATTTCTAAAATACTATCAGTGGCATCAGAGCTACGTTTGGTCATACACTGGGCGTAGAATATTACTCTATCCATTTCCAACTACCTCTAAAAATCTCATACCCATACTAAATCATCTTTATACACTTTGAGTTATGGCTAGCACTATTCAATCATCATCTATTCCAATCCCAATTTTCACTGGAGAAAACTACGATTTATGGAGCACAAAAATGACTACTTTCTTTCGATCCCAAGATTTGTGGGATATTGTAGAAGAATGATTCACTACTTCGGAGAATACTTCAACTCTTACCGTGGCTCAGAAAAAGGAGTTGAAAGAGAATGTGCAAAAGGATGCAAAAGCGTTATTTATTCTACAACAAGCCTTGGCGGAGACTATCTTTCCAAGAATAATGGGAGCTACAAGTGCCAAAGAAGCATGGGATACACTAAAGGAGGAGTTTCATGGCAGTGATAAGGTACGCACCATTAAACTTCAAACTCTTAGGCGTGAGTTTAAATTACTTAAGATGAAAGAGCCTGAGAACATAAAAGACTATTATTCTAAAATAAAAGAAATAGTCAATCAAATGACACCCTATGGGAAAAATATTCCTGACAAAAGAATTGTTGAGAAAATTCTGATTTCAATTCCCTAAAAATATGACTCAATAGTTACTACGATTGAGCAAACCAAAATTTGTCTACTCTATCAGTAACAGAACTAATGGGCTCTCTCGAAGCTTATGAGCAAAGATTGAGTAGACATGATGAAGGTTCACTAGAAAATGTCTTTCAATCAAAGCTCAGACTAAGGTCTCAGAATAAAGAATATCAAAGAAGAAATAATATTGGTGCGGAACATTCTAGAAACAAAGAGATTTCTAAAGATTTCTCTAGAAACAATCAAGATAAATATCTTCCATGCGGCATATGCTAGAAGTCAGGCCATTCGGAAAAATATTGTCGATATCGAGGAAAGATACAATGCCAATATTGCAAAAGATTTGGGCACTCAGAGCAAAATTGTCGCAACAAAAATAATCATCAGACCAATTTCAC
>NC_032023.1:4013912-4016739 GCF_001865875.1 Lupinus angustifolius | reverse complement strand
CCTCATCCTCATCCTATCCTTATCCTCATCATCATTCTACTCCTCATCCTATACCCGTCTTAATCCTCATCCTATCCTCATTCTCATTCTCGTCCTCATCCTATCCTCCTTCTTATCCTCATCCTCTTCCTCATCCTCATCCTCATCCTTACCCTATTCTCATCCTCATCCTACCCTCTTCCTTATCCTCATCCATTTCCTCATCCTCAACCTATCCTCATCCTCGTCCTCATCCACATCCATTCCTCTTCCTCATCCTCATCCTAAACTCGTCCTCATCCTCATCCTCCTCCTCCTCCTCATTCTCCTCTTCATCCTATCCTCATTCTCATCCTCCTCCTATTCTCATCATCATCCTATACTCATCCTCATACTCAACCTAACCTCATCCTCATCCTCATCCTCAACCTATCCTCTTCCTCATCCTCATCCTCATCCTATCCTCATCCTCATTCTCTTCCTAATCCTATCCTCATCCTCATCCTACCCTCTTCAAAATCCTCATCCATTTCCTCATCCTCATCCTATCCTCATCCTCCTCTTNAAACAAGTAGTGATGATTGTATCATAATATCTAGAATTATCCTAAGCTTCTAGTATATTCTATTATAGGCATTTAGTATTATATTAAAGAAGTATCTAGAAATCTTGAGAAAAATGTATACTTGATACTTATGGAACCATCTAGAAATTCATAAGTATTGTAGAAAGCCTATAAATAGGCACTCACCCTTCATTTGTAAAGCATCCAAATAAGAAGCAAATTATTCTAAGTTGTGTAGATCCAAAGCTTCTCCACTTCTATTTTCACTACTATAATTTTCATTTCTAAAATACTATCAGTTTTGCATCTTTTTAGTGTGTCCTGTATGCGGAAACATCAAAAGACAATACAATAAACCATGCATGCAGATTCTTTTTACAGTTTTTAGTGTGTCATGTGTGAATAAACTTTGAAAGACGATACAATGAAAGAAAATAAATGCCAATGAATTGATGAAAAATGAAAACCTGAAAAAACAACTTCATGGTAAATCATGTGTGGCATGCACGACTTTACTTTTTTGAAATTGTGTATGTGATCCACAATTTCTTTAAAATCATCTACATGGTCCATGATTTCTTTGAAATCGTATATGTCGTCCATGATTTCATTGAAATCGTCTATATGATCCATATTTAAGGAAAAACTCATACCCTCTCTATATATTTACTCCACATCCACAATTTCATTCCATTTCTCATACCTAATATTTCTCATACCTAATATTTCTTCTATACTTTTCACCATATTTCTTCAATTTTATCTTTACTACTGCTTTAGAAAATGAAACATATTAGTCCTGACCTTATTGAAATTTATTTACTCAGACTTCAACTGAAACATATATCAAATGATGTATGGAATTGGGAAGAAGATACATTGAGTCACATATAACTTATGGCAATACATGCTGTTGGAACCAACATTAATAGTTATTCATAATATTACTTTCTACAATGTATTGGACAATGCAATACTGGATATTATCAACCATCTTATAACTACAATACTTGAGCATGGCGGCTAGAAACACTCTCTTTTCATTTCCCTAATGGAGAGTGCACTATAACTCTTGGGGATATTGTTGTTCATCTTGGAATCCCTATGAATGTATAAGTTATAACTGGAATGACAAGTGGGATATGGGAAGAGGGTTTCCTTGAATTGTTGGGTTTTGTTCCGACAAATAAGGAAATAATTGTGGAAAAAGTTTAACTCACTTGGCTAGAGAAGACTTTATGTGACCTCCCAAAAAATGCTACTAGGATTATTATTGAACAACATGCTACAATCTTTATTATGAGAATGATATGAGGATTTCTCATGTCAGATACATCACAGTCTCGAGTTCACCTTATGTATCTCTCATTCCTTGAAGATTTATAAGTCATTTAAGTATAGTTGAGGCTCAATTGTATTGGTTTGTCTTTATCGATATTTATATATTGCATTAACAATAAATGACCAAAAAGACATTGAGAGGATATTTAATTTGTTGTTACTTTAGTCATGAACATATGATCATATTATGATGCTTGTACCATCACTCTACGACAATATAGTAAACTATTTTCATTTGGTGAAAAAGTATAACTTGATTTACTTATAAATTGTGCAAATATTTAATTACAATTCTACACACTCAACATTAGATCACAAATATTTACTAATTTTTATGCAATTTTATGAAAAATGTCATCACAATATTTGATTACCACTAATATTCCTAGGCATCCGATCAATACTAGATGTACAATGTTAGATCATTTATATATTGATCAAGTAAATTTAAATTATCTTCTCTATTACCATTTACCCATTTATAAATATCATAAAATATATTAACTATTTTTATGAGTTACCTGGACCTCCTATAGGAACATGATTCTTATCGGATGAGTTCCGAATATTGCCCGAATACATGTTCCACTAATATGTATCGCAATTATTGAATGACAGATTGTCGATCGGGTAAGAATGAGACAATTTGAAATTTAACAATGAATCCCAAAAAAATCCACTGAATTTCGATGGTCTCCACATCATTGACATGTGCATAAAAATGACTATAATTGATCATAGAAGCACGAACAATGGATTGCAATATGGAATAAGTAGAAAGACTATATATGGTGGATGTTATTCATGATATTAAAATTTTATTTCAATATTTAATATACGAAGGTGCATACAAAGGACAAGAAATGTATCTCTCTCGATAGAGCATATTCTGTTAGAGTAATAAGATTTATTATTTGTAAGTATCAGAGTGCAACTAAGAGG
>NC_032023.1:4013223-4013812 GCF_001865875.1 Lupinus angustifolius | reverse complement strand
AATAGTAGTAATGCTCAAACTATTTTTTAAGAAATTGAAACACTTTAAGTATAAACAAAACAATTTTCAAAAATAGTGCGCAACATGTTACTCTATCTAATTAACAGGTTACATAAGTGAGAAAATCAGTTACCCAACAAAAACAGTGCAGGGTAATCGAGTACTGTATGTGAGTAACAGATTACCCATTTTAGCAAAGTTGAGTTTTCGATTACTCAAGGCTATAATCGATTATGCTAATTCAATTTTAAATGCCCAGTTGGACAGAGAGTTTGGGTAATCGACTACTAAAGCTTGTAATCGATTACTCAGAGTTGTTGCAACAATTTTCAAATTTCAAAATGAATGGTTTTCATCCCAAACGAAATGGATTTATTCCAATCAATTCCTACCCTTTCAAAGAGGTGTTATGGCTGGATGGAAAGCCTATTTAAAAAGGCATTGAAACTCAGAATCAAATCATAACTCTTACACAATCTTCTCACAAACTTTCAAACATAATTCTGAAAATTCTGTAAAATATTTTCTGCACTTTTTGTAACTTGTTCTTAAACTTTCAAAGTGAATTTTCTCAGTTGCTTGAAGTAAA